>NC_058501.1:5151515-5454545 GCF_020382885.2 Scatophagus argus
GATGACTATAAATCTATAAAATGTGTCAATATGGCCGCCATATTGGAACAGTGAAGACGTGCCCGTGAATATGCCTATGAAGGACGCAGATCCATCCACATTTAACAACATCATAACTTGATGAATTTTCAACAGATTTTCAAGAGGTTTGCTTTGATACAAATGTCAGATATTTGTAATTCAGTATTACTTGAGTTAAAAATTCAAGTTTTCATACCAGAATACATTCTCTTTTCCTACAATATTTAAGATAAACTTACTCTAGGAAATTAATCTTAGTATGTTACTTTTTCTTGCCACATGTATAATGGCTGATGTTGTTGTTCATAATCTAGGACAAAAAAAAAAATAATAAAAGAGAAAAAACATATACTGAAGTTTAAAGATTAAGTACATTCCTGCCAGATGCTAGTGAAATATTAACATTTTGATAATTTATATTTTAGGTAAAAAAAAAATGAAAAGGCAGAGTAGCAGTTACCCATCCTTACAGTTTTATATAGTTGAAAGTAGTAGCACCAGGGAAATGACTTAGGACTATACTTTATACAACAGAAATCTTTTTAAAAGGTTGACAGATGACCTTAATAAAATGTTCATCTTTTTTGGTTTACCTGACATAATTGTATCAGGACATTCACTCAACCATAGGTTTGAAAAGCCTAACTCACCGACATATATCATCTTCAACATATTTGCAAGAGTAACATATTCTAACACAACTTGTCATTTAGGAAATGTTCCTTGTTGCTTGGTTTTAGAATTTTCGTTTGTCAGAATACCTCAGAGGTTTGGCATCTTATACTACAGCTACTGTAACTATATATCTTTGAAAACATCATGTTGAAAATAAATCAATACATGGAGACAGTGCCATTGTACAGTGTAGTCCCTGATGACTACAAACGGCATCAATCATGAATGCTAACAGCAAACAGCAAATTGACAATATAATTCAGAATTCTTACCTGATATCTATAGAAATGTTCTACTGCAGGCCAATCTCTTGTGTTTGGAAGCTTCAGGACTCGCTGATATTGATTTATGATTCTTTTTCTAGGCATGATGCAAAAGTATAACTCTTTGGTAGATTGATGCTTGTGAGTCATGGGGATAAATGTAGTTGTTGCAGATTTCAATATGGATTTCAAAATAAAGGACTTGAAAGTAAAAAGTGAAACTACAAAGTATTATCTAACATGAGAAATGAAGTGATAACAAGCATGGATAAGAAACACCATCTGCATTAGGCCACTTTGTGGGTCTGTGTTGAACTTGCATGGTGTGATATACATGGCAACAGTGCCAAATGTACTGAACTGAAAGTAGCGAGAAATTAGAAACAGAAATAGAAACAGGCAGGTTACTATTTTGCAGCCCTGATTCATGGTTATTGAACAGAAACAACCAGTATTTCCAGGTAACGAGTCACAGCATTAAACATAAAATTCATATGGTATTGAAACAAATTTGAATGTTTGGAATATAAGAGAGGATGAACAATAAACAGTGTACACACACATCACTTCCTGTCCTGTCCTTGGCCAGGTTTTATTGCCTGACTTATCCTTGGAAACTTTAGGCACCTCTTGTTCTGTCCTTGACAGCATGACACATCATCTTGGATACATGTGACAACATGTGTGCATCTTACTATGCTGACTGCTCTGTCAATGAGGGCAGCTAAGAGTTCGAGCTTAAGGATGGACGAATACCAGCTGTCCATGACTTGACTTCAAACTTGAAAGCTGCAAATTTTGCCATGTTGTATGTTGTTTTGTTGTATATTTTGTAGTCTAGCCTGTACGAATGTTGAGCCTCAATTGAGGCCAACTAAATTATGAGAGCTAGTGAGCTAGTGATTTTTTCATGTTTTTTGTGGAACTTTAGACTGTAGTGCTAGCTCAGCTGACTGCTAGCGTTAGTGTTGTTGTTATACAGAAACCTGTTCTACTCCGAGGACCCCACCAGTATGTGTGTTACCACTGAACATAAATTTACTAACATGTACTGCACGTATGAGTAACATGTTTGATATCACCATCGTTATACTGGTAAACTTTTTATACATAACTACATTTGTAAGGTTTTTATACCTGGGCATTCTGAGAGTGTGTGAGACTGTGCGTCACAGGTGTGGTCAACATACCGTCACCTTCTCTAAATCAGCTTCTGAGGAAGTGGGAGACAGGGGGCTGATGGGACTGAGGGAAGGGGAGCTTCCGACACTTGAGACGTACTCGGGATCAGGAACATACAGAACCTGCAAACACAAGCCATGTCTGTATTTACACAGGCACTGCCTTTGTGCAAACACGTAGTGCACACTACACATGCAAGGTGAGGGAGCAATAAAAGATTATCTCTCTCATCTCTCAGCACACATGCATACACCTAAACCACATGTTTGAATTGCAAATAACATGAAATCATGTGAATAGCCTCATGCTGCTGACAAGGATAAACAGAAAGGAAAAGTGACTGTCATTATGGTATGTGAACATGTAAGAATGAGAATATGCTGTCTGATGGTTTTTGTGTAATTAGAACACATATGGCAAATGAAGCAATGCATTATTTTACTGTTTTACATGGAGTTTGAGTTCCATATGTTGTGTAATGTAATGACAAAAAAGGGAATGGTTGGCTGTAAAAGAAATTGCTTGGCAATTATGCTTAACTGCTGACATTAATGAACGCTACATTTGGATCTACACCAATATGAAATGTCAGAAAAAGGTTGGAAGGTATTGAAGCCTTCAAATGTGATACTGAATTGTTGTTTCGACTTTAGACAAGAAATTAGGAGATGAAACAGCTTTTGGGTTAAAGAAATAAGCTGCTTTAGTTGAGGTCTAACTTCTGCTCCTCTGTCAAAGGACAGGAGAAATGTTGATTCAGTGGTTTCTCTCCACACTCCACTGTTTGGATGCAGCTCAACTCAGCATTGTACGCCAGGAACTGAAATAAGGGATGCCAACAGGACTGGTTACGTGTCTTTGTCTCCATTATTCTGGATTTCATTTTGGTGCCAGGAAATACAAAATATTGTTTTGGATCTTTGTTACTTTCCCCATTAAAAACTAATTTAAAATTGAAAAAAATAAATGAATAAATAAACCTTCCTGGCTATACAAAAAGCCAGGGAGGCTGGCAGTGTGTTTAGCAGGCTAGAGATGGGAAGCTTGTGTCATGTTGTCGGAACTAAAACATCTTTGGGGGAAGAAGGATAACACATGTTATTATACCTTTTTAGAAACCAAATAGGTCTTTTGCAATGAACTGCATCCTAATGGGACAAGTGCCACTGTAATTAGCAGACAATTAAGTGGGGATACAGATAATAGGGATGTGAACAGTGAGTCAGCAAATTGCTCTGGCAAAGTATGAGGATAAACACATGTAATTGTTCCCTAAAAACCTTCATGTTTTTCCACCTAAATTCCCATATGTTCTGTAGAAAATCATTAGTGTGAGATCACTGCTAACCATTGAGAATGCATTATTAACTGTCAAAAACAGTTGTTATGAGATGGACCGGTTAGTGAGATGCTGTCAGTATGAGGTAGATGTGGGACAGTGATGAAGTGATGCAGCTGAATATATCAGTGAAGGCGTGCACGGAGGTTCACACCTGGCCAGGCACCACTGCTCTGGAGAACAGCTTATTTAGCTGAACCAGTTCGTTGGGTGTGGTGTCAAACTTGAGCGCAATGCTGTTCAACGTGTCCCGCGATTCCACCTGGACCACAAAACAAGAGAAAGGACACAAAATCACACTCCTTCTTCTGTTCAGAGCATTTCCATTAAGATGTAAAACCATGACATGAGATGATGAGACGGAAAGAGAACACCGTGCAAAGCTGTTTATTACTCTAAAGGGTTTTAATGTTGCTTCATTTTTGCATATTAGATTTTGGGATTTTGTGCAAATTAAAGCTGTCAGCTGTTGACCAGAAATAGATTCCCACGGGAAGCACTGTTGCTGTTAGAAATATGAACTGACATGAATGTCAGCAGCAGTCTTGTGTTATCTTGTGAACCATTTATGTAGCAACATCTATAACAAGGAGTACACTCTCATGAGCACGGCAGTCTAAGGCTACAACTATGAATGAAACGAATGTTTTTATGCATCCCCAAGTTCACCGATTAATCGTTTAGTTTATGAAGCACACTGACTTTTCACAAAAGAATGAAGAGTACAGCAGGTCTGTCAAGCTTCAGATTAAAGTTAAGGTTAAAGTATTGCACATGGGGCTGTTGTAAACAAGTGAGAAAGTGTAGCGTAGAGAGTGTATTTGTCTGCTCTACTTTAAGCTGAAATCATGTGCAGCTAACTAGTTTACTACCTACAACAGTAACCAAGCATTACTTGCAAGGCCAGTAATGAATGCAACTGGACTTGATTATATGTCTTTGAAGACATTTCACCTCTCATGCAAGAGGTTTCATCAGTTCATGCTCATGTAGGCTAGTCTAGTCATCTAGACTAGACTTGGCTAGACTGTCCAATAACCAATTAATTCTTTCTGGGTGGTTAATTTGATCAACTGAGTAATCTATTACTAAATAATTTAATTCAATATGACAAAACATATCATCCTGAAGCAAATTAAATGTACCAAGAAGCAGAAGCAGATATAGCACTACATGTCTGTCGAGGTTTAGCGTATCATGCAGCCTGCTGTTGTGGCTACACCCAGAGCTCAGCTGCTGCGCCCTGCAGTGTGACACAGGTGCATTTGCTTGTCTCCACCAGTTAAAATCCACACAACAGAGATGTGCTCCACGTGTCTGAACTAGTTAACCATCTAACATGCCCAGTGGGAGTTTCTACATTCCAAATAAGGATGGCAACCATGTCAGAAAGCACCTGCATGTGTGAGAGAGGTGGTATGAGTGAAAAAAGTGTGCTCAGGGGAGAGAACCCCGGAAAATCAGACAGACAGGACTGAGTCTGAGCAGTGTATAATTAGGACAGGATAATGGCACTGTTTATTTTAGTACCACAGTCAGGAGACACATATCAGTATGTGTGTGTGTGTACGTGCGTGTGCGTGCATGTGCAAGCAGACCCTCAAAAACACAAAGGAATGACAGCTTCTCCAAATTCTTGACATGACAGAGTGTTTCCAGGAGGATATTCTTGCACAGCCAGACAGACAGAGGCACACACAGCACAGTCACAAACACGCGGTTGAGGAAGGGCAACAAATAGACAGACAAGCTGGAACATTAGTAACACAAAATCATTGTGAGTGATGCAGTCACACATGACATGATCAGGATCATGACCATGTCAACACATAATACTGGGGGGGAAGAAGCAGAAAATAAAGAAACTCAGAAACTGTTAGCAACCAGTGAATGTTTTCACAGTAAATATCAAATGATAAAGTTCATGATCTCAAGCGCCAAAAACAGATCATTTTGTCTCCAGTAGCAACCAAGGGCCATAGTGAAGTGAAATACACAGACACGGGTGTGAGGCAGCCTTTCAGAGACAAAAAAGAAAGAAAAAGAAAAGACAAAGTGTGCATGGACTAAGATTTGAAGTTCTAATGAATTCACATTTTAAATATTTGAACTATACAAAGTGTACTTCATTTAACAAAATCAACAGAGTCATACGGGATCATCCACAAAATCTGTGGTTTCAGAGAGGCAAGCAAAGCATTCACCAAGCAGCACAAATGTTCTGTGTGTCATTTAGCCTGTTAACTGGAGCACTTCAATCAGGTGATATTTTTATATTATATATAAAAAATGTCACTATGTGATACCAAATTTATTTGTCTCTGGAAATGATTAATGATCATTTAAATTGGTTAAAAAAAATAAAATAATCAATCCAGGCGAACAACCATCCATAATGAGGCTACGGTTGAAGCAACACAACTTCAGGCAACCAGATCAAAACAACAACACTGAAAGAGTTTCACTGTGAAAACCTGTTTGTGTACATATTTAAAAGCAGCATCTAATGATTGCAGAATTCCAGCAGAAACAGCGAGTGAAAGACTAATCACCAAGTACAGAGACACTTAACATTGTTGTTTCACATGGTTTGGCTTTGTGAGAACACCTCTTTAAATTATGGAGCTGAAATGTCTTGTGATGTTGGTCACTATCTTATATCACCATGTTCTACTGATGAGCAGTAAACCAAGTGGGGGGAGGAATACCCTCAAAGCCCACAATAAAAGTAAGTTGGATTTTCAAGTCAAAAGCTTTCACAAAGTGAGTTTTGAAATGCAGAAATCTAAACTTGTATCATCACAGGTTCGTTCTTACACACTTCTCCCTGTCCCTTCAATCTGGACCAGACTATGACGACTATACTAGCTAGGATTGGACAAAGATGGACTGAGAGTACTGAACCAAGAGTCAGATTGCATTCTACACTGGGCTTAGATGCCATACCCTCTGGGGAAGCAAACTAATCAGATCCGAGGTCAGTCACGCTGCTGGCATACAGTCTCCCTGACTCAGCAATGTATGCAACTTTGTTTGGACAACAATGAACAAGGCAGAGCAGGGTTGCATTGTGCAGTACGGATTTAGTGGGAAAACTGAGCAGGCCTGGCTGAGATAGGGGTTTCACTGGCACAGGTGTCACAGGAACCAAAACCACACTGCAGATGACGATGAGATGGGTGGATGCTAGTAACTTTTTGCAAACAGATGTCACTGGATTAAAGAGAAGTGAATATAATAAGAACAGAATAGTTTATTGTCATTGTACTTACAGTAAAAAAAAAAAAAAAAAAATAGACTGGCTCTACCTAAAGTGTTATTACAATTACTACAATTATTACACAGGGATCCTTTATCACCACATTCACACCTGTGAGGCAAACTGTATGCAGGTATGTGTTGTACTTTAAAAAAAGGTACCTGTCAGATATACTGCAATGTAAAAAAGTATCATAGAATGAAGCATAGCATTAATAAATTAAACTGTACTAAATATAGTGCACTGTCAAATGAATACATTGCACTGTTCAATATATACTGCACTGTCAGAAAGAATATATATCCTGTTCAATGTGACAACAAAAGGCCAACGTTTAGGTTTTGTACTTTAGGTATTATACTTTAGCCCTAAAGCACAACCAATGATAATCATACTGTGCAGATTCAAAACAAAAACTTTTGTTATTAATCAGTACGGGTGTAGCAAGTGGAAAGTGATATAATAATCAATACATCTATTTTTAATTTGTTCACAGACAGATCCCTGTGTAAGGGTCAAAGTGGAGATAAACATTAACAGCAAGTTGTTGAGATGACTCACCTGTTGAGCTAGATTAAATGTTATTTGATTATTTTCAAGAGACAAATCAAATTAGAATACATCCTTCATATTTCAAAATGCTATTTGATACATTTAGAGTTTCACTGCTTGCTCATCAGGCCACATTAAATTCAATAATTTAATCAAAGTTTAGATTAAGTTAAATGGAGGTTGCATAGCAATCAAGGCAGTGAAGACACAGACTCACAGCTGTCAGGATTAGGAATAGAACACAAGCAATACAGACTATTCCAGTCTGTGTGTGATAAAGACAGCATCATGTCTAAGACACTAAAACAGGGCATTGGCTGCCATTTTGGATGTGTACATACCATCAGGATAAGACAACCACAGACTGAAGACCTCGATCCTTTTTAGCTAATTTACCACAACATTTAGGAAGGACAGAGAAACCAAAATATGTTCCCGGTGACCATGTCCTGATGTTTCACTTAAAGAAACAAGGCTGGAAGATTAGTTTGTACAGTATGTGCTAGTTTGTAGAAGCACTCCAAATCCATCCAAATTACATTATGTGGTGTGGTTACATACAAAGTTAACAAATTCCTTCAAGTCTGTGTTCATATGATTGTACTTACATTTACATCTCAGCTATGATCAGGTTTTTCCAGTATCCCATGTAATGTGTTGCATGTTAAGCTCTTATGTCTGTGCTTTTTAAATTCAGATATACCTCAGAGAGACAGTGACTGGAATGCTGGCATATTAAAACCCTTTCCATCAATTCACCACGTGTTCATTTTAAACTACTTGCATAGAAGGGTCAATAAAGCAAAAAAAAAAAAATGGCAATAAACAATGTAATGATAGTTTACAGGCTGAATTAAAATTCATAGTCCGATAACAGTGATGCAAAGAACTGCTCTTCAGATTCAGGAGTCAAATCCAACAAATCAAACTGGATTCATTCTTAACTGCTGATGTAACTGAGATATCGAGGATTCAAGAACATGCTGATACTGACACAGATGATCAAAAACCTGCTGAATACGATGTTTTCTCTATGTTGGATTTAAACATCATACCTCAAGTACGATCAAAATCAAGAAAAGGGTCAATGTTACTTACTAATTTGCATATCAAATCACTCTCTGATCTCAGACTTTTTCAATTTTAGTAGTAATTTTAGATAGTCAAATCAAGTAAATGCAGTCCAAAGATGAGGCAGTGTGCTGCCAAAGATTAGAAGATACCTTGGTGCCTTTTACTATTGCGTCTACAAGAAACCAGTGAAGCAAGACCACAAAAAAAGACACAAGGAGGACGAGGTGACAGGTATGTGTCCCAACCTGTCCCATCTCAAACATATCCTCTTAAGTGTGCTATTAGCAACTGCTCTTAGACATCTTATGACAGTATCAAGGTCCTTTATGATGACAGTTCTGAAAAGTAAGTTGTACTGCATGTCAACTTGATAAATGTCCTGTCTCAGTGAGGACAGCAGGCATCATAGAGATTGGCCTCAGAGTGGCAAAGTCTCTGTGGCTTGACAAAGACACGCACAAACACGCACTCGCAGTGTGTTGACAACGTTACCATAAGAAGCAGGGTAATAACTTCAAAGTGCCTCATGTTGAATGGTGAGGCAAGTGCCAAATTGCCTCACCATTCAAAATCATTACTGAGGTGTAAGCAGTCAATCATCCCATCCTAAAACTATTTACAATCCCTTGTTCTACATTTGTGTTTGATATGTGGTTGGCTATTAAAGATCAAAAACTCAAGAACAGTTTTAAAGGCCAACAGAAGTTTTCTCTGCTTTGAGTTAGGAACATGAGAAGTTAATAATCAGCAGGGCTCCTAGAGTGTCACAGCCTTTCATCCAGGCAGTTTCAGCACACAGCATCGATTCTCCCTAGGTGCTATTTGCTACCGTCTCATCCATGAACTATTTATTTTTAGCTTTATTGCTCCTCTGTTGCTCAGCACAAAGCCAGCCTATAGGACATCCAGATGCACAGGACACTTACAGCTGTTATAAACTTGCACTGGTTTGTTTGAGCATCCTGCAACATAAGGTCACATATTTGGCTTATATGGAAGAAGCCTCTGCATTTTGCTGTACAGACTAGATATGTTAAACCTTAGCCTGACCCATGGCAGCTGCTTGCTCTTTCATCAAACAGTTGATCTGGTAGCTCCTGTATCAAGAGCTCAGCCGATCAATATGGATAAAAATATCTAGTGTTCAATTAAGTAAACACTGGCAAAGCCAGGTGCTGTGTGATCTAACAACTGTATGAGTTAAGTTTGCCTTTAGAGCTTAATTAATAATTTTATTGAAATATGTAAGTAATATTAACAGTACAACAGGCCTAACACATAACACAAACAACCAAGGCACCACTAAAATGACACACATACATGTGATTCCACTTAAACCAAAGAGAAGCACTCATTGATTGTACTGTAAGAGAAGCTGTCTCTAACTCAATTAAGTGGCAGAGGACAGGGGACATGCAAATGTGACCCACTGATAAAGACCTGTTATTGACACATTGACAGCAGAATGACAGAGGGAGGGGAAGAGAAAGAGAGGGCAATCACATAGGATGATCATCAGGATCATCGCCACTAATGACAGGTGCACCCCATCTTCTTATCCTCAGGATCAATAATACCCATTATTCATCTCAAACTGGGGATGAATAATTAAGCTCCTTCCTCTTAGGGTGATGTCTGTCCTTTTGAGCAGAAGGGTAGAGGCAGCCATCTTGACTGACATCTAACTAATGGTCACCTTGTTGAACAGAGGAGGATGCACAGATTCAACAAAGGCAGTGAGCCAGACAGCCAAAGACTAATAGCCCCATTAAAGAGTCTACTGGCATCTTGGTAAGAACATTAAGTATGGAAGATGAGAGCAAATATACGAGTGCTATTACAAAAGGTCGACCAAGGAAATAAGATGCAATCTCGAAGCTATAGCTCCTTCATCAGATTAATAAGCAGAATGGTGTTTAAGGGTAACGTTTCACTGGTGTTAGCTGATCCACAGTTTTATGCAGCACCTGTTTCTGTACTGAGACCACCTCACATTCTTAATGGAAAATTAGATGAAAAAATTTGAAAACAGGAAAAGATTAAAATGAACAACATAATGAATTGCATTTTCATCAAACTGGAAACAAAATTCAATAGTATACGGTTTAATCATCCGTAATTCTTTATAATGAATTCATTTCATAATGAAGGATGAAGCCCAGCTTTAGCTTCACTGTTGCCATAACAACTGTCACTACTATGCCAATGGCATGTCTATTGTGTACAACTATACCCTTGCTGATCATTTGCAGGCCTAAATTTAGGCTCTCTATAGGTGATGGGGAGAAAGTCACGTTACTCTGTCCTTTCCATGGGAACACAGGACAAGTTTGCTGTCTCACTTTCAAGCTTTGATGGATCCCAAATTGTCCCATGTTGACCTCCAACTTCATGCTTTGAAGCAGTGATTTACCAACACATATACAGGGACTTAAAAGACACATAAGAACCAACTAAGCAAAAAGAGATTCACTCTGACTTCAGAACACCAAAACTTCGGCAATATTTAAGGCAGAATTTTCTGAGAGGCAAACTTTTCTATTGTTTCATCAAAGGGGTGTCCAAATTAAGTGAATACCACCAGTGATGATTGTGACATACACCAATAAGCCATGGCATTAAGACCACTTACAGGTGAAGTGAATAACAATGCTTATCTCATTACAGTGGCACCTGGCAGTGGGTGGGATATATCTGGCAGCAAGGGAGCATTTTGTTCTTGAGGCTGATGTGTTGGAAGCAGAAAAAAATGGGCAAAGGCAAGGATTTGAGCAACTTTGACAGGGCTCAAATTGTGATGGATTGATGACTCGGTCAGAGCATCTCCAAAACTACAGCTCTTGTGGGATGTTCCTGGTCGGCAGTGATCAGGACCTATCAAAAGTGGGTCAAAGAAGGAAAACTGGTGACAGGATCATGGGTGGCCAAGGCTCACTGATGCACATGGGGAGCAAAGGCAGGCCTATGTTGTCTGATCCAAAAGGAGAGCTACTGTAGCTCAGATTGCTGAAAAAGTTAATGCGGTTTCTGGCAGAAAAGTGCCAAAACACACAGTGCATTGCAGTCTGTTGTGTATAGGGCTGTGTAGCTGCAGAACTGTCAGGGTGACGATGCAAAAGCAATGGGAATGTGAGCCTCAGAACTATCCAATTGTCAATTGTCAGACCAAGAAGCAATAGAAGAAGGTGGCCTGGTCTGATGAATCACGTTTTCTTTTCCATCATGTGGATGTGTTGCTTACTTGGGGAAGACATGGCACCAGGATGCACTATGAGAAGAAGGAAAGCTGGCAAAGGTATGTGATGCTTTGGGCAATGTTATGCAGGCAAACCTTGGGTCCTGAAATTCATGTTGCTGTTATTTTGACACATACCACCTACATAAACATTGCTGCAGGCCAAGTAGACCCCTTCATGGACCCTTCAATAGTATTCCCTGGTGGCCCTGGCCTCTTTCAGCAGGATGATGCACCCCTTCAAACTACAAAAGGATGTGTTGGCTTGGCCTCCAAATTCACCACTTCTCAATCCAACTGAGCATCTGTGGTATATGTTGGACAAACATGTCCAATCCATAGAGGGACAATCTCGGAATTTATAGGACTTAAAGGATCTGCTACTGACAACTTGGTAGCAGATACTACAGCATAACTTCAGAGGTCTAGTGGAGTCCATGACTTGGTGGATCAGGGCTATTTTGGTGGCAAAGGAGGGATTTACTCAAAATGAGGCAGGTTGTTATAATGTTATGTTCGATTGGTGTACATACATACATGTTGTATGTGTACAAGTACACACTGGCCACATCATAACATTGCTTGTGTGTTTAATATTGCAACTGTCAGCACTGTGTTGGTCTTTTTGAAAACCAAAAGCATATAATCCTCACTAACTGTATAAATATGAAAACATAAAAAAACATCTTTGGCAGAGCATAGAACTCTGGCTCTGTGATACATGTTTTCCAGGTAACAAAGCTAAGTTTGGCTGACTAACAACGTAAATTGATGCATCTTGTAAGATCTAAAATTGAAGAGCCTGCTAAGAGCATTGATCCTGTCCTTGGTTTTATGGGGACAATTTGGCACAGCGAGATGTGGTGATAGGACTTTTGATATTTTTAAAGGGTCGCTGTCACAACAGCACACTCTTGTTCAAACGCTTGCTGAGGGCTGATCTGACTGGAGATGTCATCTCGCTTGTTAACACAATGTCTTAAAATAAGAGAAGTCATTTATCGCCTCTGGCCAGCAATACATTCCTCAAAATGAAAATACAACGGAAGCAATTCTCTAACCTTCCCCTTTTGTTAAAAGAAGAGTGAGATACTGACACCTAGGCCATGTATCAGTCTGCTCTTCTACCCACCCATCAGTCTACATCTTCTCCACATGCATTCCCCTCTATCCCTTCCAGCATTGCCATTCACACACCTCTCCAATCGCATCATTTCTCCATCATCCATCAACTTGTTCTCCTACTCTCAGATAGGGAGCTCTGAACGGGCTGAAACAGTGGGATCGCCTCTCCTATGCAGCCGTGAATAATGCAATCACAGAGGCTGATTGTCAGGAGGGTGTTGAGTTAAGACTGCCACTGATGTGTGTGTCTCTCGGTGTGCACACGCACACACACCTGATGCTTGGCGTATGACTCATCTAATGTCCACAAGTCCTCTAATGCCCACCGCGCGTCCTCTAAGCCCAGCAGAAATCCATTCACCCTGCAGACTGGTGACATGGCAAGATGACGGCTATGTTGTTATCAGCTGTCATCTTGGCCTTTCCTCTGCGTCACAATGTAGATCATGTATAGCAGAGCAGCATTTATAACACATATGAAACTTAATGGTAACACATGGCAGACACATTGGGCTGGGAATTTGAGTTTCAGCGTTTTTTTGGTACAGAGCAAAATATTTTCGCAGCACTAAGTATCAGAAACTGGCAGGCACCAACGATGATACTGAAGGCTTGTCTGGATATGTTGTCTACTTATTCTCCATTCAGCTATTGATTTAAATCTTTTTTCATTGAGGAACTTCCTGTATGGCTACTTGTATTTTGACAACCCTTAACACAGAGATTTTATCTTCTTTTGGTAAACAGGGAAAAAAAAGTTTTGGAGAAAAACATCATCCTCAAAGCTAAGAGTCTATGACCATTCTAGTACTATACTCTGACAGAGCAGTCTAACACACTCAAAATGACACTGTTAATATACTGATGTTTAGCAGGTGAGTTGACCGTGTTCTTATGCAAATCTCTAATGGAATTGTCATAAAGTAGTTCATAAAGCAAAGAACTTGGTGTGAAAAATGTGAACTGAACTTCCATGGTTATCCATCCAATACTTGCTGAGACATTTCACACACAGCCACAAATCCATCCTCAAGGAAAGCATTTAGAGGTCATCCTCGGAGAATCACAAATGTCTGTATAAATTTCATTGCCATCCATCTGATAGTTGTTGAGATATTTCAGTCTGGACCAAAGTTGTGGACCGACCAATTGCCAGACTGACCAACAATGGTACCGCCAGAGCCTTGCTTGGCTAAAATTTTCAAATGATATCCAGCATGAAATGTTGTAAAACTGAAGGCACATTTCAGGGCTAATGACTATGCTATGCTCTGACCACTGTTATATATTACAGCCCACTAGAATGCACACAGTTTATAATGCTATCTGACCGATCATGTTGTTGGCAAGAAGTACAACCTCCTTCAAACTGGAATCCAGACAGTACTTTGCCCAAAAACTGCTCTTCAATGTCACTATACAAAATGTAATGAGAGCTTTGCTGTGCCAGTTCTACTGAGAGCAATGCAACAGACTGAAACAGAGTGTGGGTTGGGAGGTTCAGGCCAAAAGACTCAACATGACTCAACATTAAAAAATAATTCCAGTTTATCACAAGGTAGATGTTTGTAGTTTTGGCCATTTTTGCTATTGGTCATGATAACACTGAACTCCAAGTTACTTGCCAAAAACACAAAAAAGAGGTCTGAAGAGGGAAGAAAAACTGCATTTTTAAGGGGGATTTTATTTACAACAAGTAGTAGAGAGGTGACCGGAGAATTCACTGGAGATGTTCTCAGTACATGGTCAGCATCATTGCCTGTACCCTGATCAGACAGGTCTTAAACAAACCCCTTGAATTTGTTTGGAAAAGAAAATGAAGGTAAACAGTATCACTACCCATTCTGCGAGCTTACTATAAATATCTTCCTTACCTGTCACATTTTTATACCTCTTGTTTCTTGCTGAATCTGACTTGCTTTTAGTGGTGTCACCATATCAACTTACCAGTTACACTTAATTTAATTATGCTGAAATGTTTTCATGACCAATAGAAATCATGGCCAAAGTTACAAAAGTAAAAAATATGAGTGTGTGGCTTTTTTGATTTCTTGCTGTGAGCCAGCACCTCGCTATTTACTAGTCAAGATACCTGGTGGATCCCCAAAGTACAAAAATTCAAAATAGCATCCAAACTGGTTTTTCTGGAGTTTCTGGATATAAAAATGTGTGGCTTACACTCTCTGAGCTCTTCACTTTGACTTTGACTGGTCAAGTTCCCTCCCATGTGGCTCACCTCTGTGCTGCTCTTTGCCTCTTTCTCTTGTCTTTCTGTCTCCTCATCTATCTCTGTTGTTCCCACACACTTCAAACACTTCTTTAATTGGATGCAGGTCAGCCAATAGCTGGACTTGTTTGAATAGATTGGTGTTATCAGTGTCTAGGCAGATGGGCTGCAACTGCTAAGGTTATTTCTCAATACCAAAAAAAAAAAAAAAAAGACAGAGGACAGAAAAAAAAGCCTGTGTGTGAGGCAGAGGGGTGAGGAGGCGAAAGGGAGACTGTATTGATAAGGCAACATAAGAGGAAACGCTCCTTTTTCCTGTGAGCGCATAGTGATAGATTATAAACTTATCTGCTGGAGAGAGAAATAAGGAAACATCGCCGGCTGTCCCCCTGGCGCAGGAGATGAATTTAAGATAAAGCTGCTTCTCAATCAGTGGGACACTAGCCACCATGTCTCTGTCACAGAGTAGGGGAGGCGTTGTTATACCACCTTAAATGCTCTCCATGGCCGCTTCAGCATGGCAGACTACAGCACAAAATCATCGACATTGCTAAATCCATTCATCACACCAGCCGCAATCTATTTGCTTGGGGGGCTGACAAGAACATGATTGGTATGCAGTGTGATTGAGATATGAATATGAGATATCTTTTTTCCACAAACACTAAATTTCTCTTTCCTTTTTTCTTTACCGACAACATTTCTGTCCATCTTGTTGACTTGTTATGGCTTTTCTGCTCATATCAGGGCCATGACACAGCGCTTTGGCTCTGACAAATATCTTATTGTAGCAGTTTGGCATGTTCAAGGCCCAGCAAGATAAACAAGGGCCTTGTCAATCAGCAAGTCTTGGATGACTGACAGGCTGGGGAGGCAGTGGGTGTGGAGGTGGTGCTGGCATTGCTGAGGTGTTGGAGATGTTATAAGAGAGCAAGTCACAGTGAAAACTATAGCAGAGAAATCCAGAAGCAGAACAATTTCCAAAAAGTGGAAACAGAAAGAGGAGTTTGCAAGAAGACACCGGAATGTCAGGGTGAGACCACAAACACTACTCTCCCTCCCTCCTTCCTCCCTTTCCAGCAGACAGCCGGTGCTGAGCCACAGCAACCCCACTCCTCGCTGTTGCCACGGAGAGAGAGACGAGGAAAAGCAGCCTGACTGCAGCTGGATTTGAGGGTCATTTGAAGAACACAACCGGGCAAAGCAGAGACAGGCTCCATTTTCAGATCACACCAGGGAACCAGAGCCCTCTCCCTCACTCTCTCTCTCTCTGTCTTTTGCCCCCCCAAACAGCTAAATCAATAGAAATGACAACGCAGTTGGAAGGTCATTCACGAGATTCACAGTGAGCTCTGTGGTGGAATGCTCTCCGATACGTGGCACAGAGAACCAATGGAAAAACAAATACACATCCTGCCAACGCTCCCGCTTGACCGTCCTGCTCTGAACCAGCTGGAGCAAACGTACAGAGCTGCTACAATTCAACTCTCCCTTCTATACATCAACATGCAAAATGGAGCTGAGCGTTGTGCTGCTGCACAGGGAGTCTTTAACAGAGGACACATTCTTTCAATAATCTTTCGATCAGCTACTCTGCACATCCATTTGCACACACAGTCCTCTTTATGTAAACAGTTTGAGAATGAGGTGCACGTGTTACACTGACATTATCCACAAAATGCTTCTCCCCCTCACTAATCAGCTACCGAGCATGTCAGACACGGTGTCTTCACAACACACAAACACAAATGCTACAGATACAATACTACCGGAGCTAGTCAGAGCTACAGAGACCACTGACAGCAGACACACACACAGGAGCGACAGTAGCAGCAGAAGAGAAGAAAAGCGTCAAAAACACATAACGACACCAATACAGAGAGATCAGAGTTGCTTGTGCGTTACTCACAGAATATTCAGTGGTCCCTTTGGGTCTCTGGAACGACATGCGCCTCCCATCCTTCTTCTCTGGAGTCTTCTTCTGGCCAGTATCTGAAAGCAAGCGAGGCAAGGTACGCATTACATTCATGTTCCTCCTCTCCCCAGCTTGTCACAAGCTGCCGTTTCCCAGCCCCGTGGGTAGACAGCTCATTCGTCAACAGTGAGCAAGCCAGCCAGCCAGCCAGCGATGTGAGCTGTGAGTGCTGGACCACTTTCTCTCTCTCTCTCTCTCTCTCTCTTCCTCGCTCTGCTCCTACCCTGCTGCCCTCGCTCTCTCTCTCGCTCTCTCTCTATCACACTGTCCTCTCTCTCTCTCCCCCCCTTCTTCTTCCTCGCCTACCGTGCAGTGCAATGACAGCCTTGAAACCAGTTCACCTTGCCTTCCTCCCCCTGTTGCCTCTCACAGTAGACAGAGACCAGGCTGACCTCCATCAGGGCACTGCCGCTCTGGATGCAAGCTCAAGAGGGGAAGAGGAAGATGGATTTGGTCGTGAAACGGAGGGTGCTGAAGCTGGAAATGGAGAAGAAGGAAAGTGGGGGCTGAAACAGACAGTGGATGGAGGGAAAAGAAGGATTCAGTGCTGCGTGCTGGTTAGCAAATGGGGGCGGGAGGGTGTAACATTTGGAGGTGACAACAGAAAAAGAGGGTGGAAGCAAAGAGCTGTAGTGATATCTCCAGTGATATCTTTTAAGGCATTTACAAAGGAATTTTGAAAAGGGATTTGAAAGGGTTAGAAGGTACCATAAGGTACAGGAGGGGCAGAAGGCAGAGATCCTGGATGGATGGTTAAGGGGGAATAAAGGTAATATGATATGGTAGAGATGGCTGGTTTGGGAGGTATAGAGGACAAATTAAAAAAGGGTGGATGGTGACAGAAGATGACGGAAGAAAGCAAATTATGAAGCTGGGAGGGCTGAGTGAGGTTGGAATAAAGTGTGGAGATGAAGGCAGGAGGGTGGATGGAATACTGAATGAGGCAGATGAAAGACATAAGCAAAAGATAGGACAGGAGATGAAAGTAAGTGGAAGGGGACACTTGGGAATGGAGGGGATCGAATAAAGGGGCTGACTCTGCTGTTTGACCTTGGGCTTGACGAATAATGTACACAGCTTTGTTGGAAGCATACGGTGTGAGGGCCAACAAGGGAGTTGATTGCAGGAGGTCACAGAGTTTTGGCAAAGGGTTTATAATGGACACAAGCTGACCCAATGCCCTCAGGTGCCTTCCGTAAACATCCTTCATTTGCAGGAGTTGCCCATGACCAAAGAGTCCTTTATTTGTGTCTTTCTCATCAGGCATCTCAGATAGCTTAAAACATGAGTCATACACCAGTGTTGCTATTTCTGGGGCTCAGGACTGCCTGGCAGAAAGTGAGAGGGGAGGGGAAACCAGAGCTGCTTCAGGTGTAAATATGAGTCTTGTAAAGACGATACTGTAGATTCTGTTCATTAAATGTAGGCTCAGGATGAGAAATCTATGAATGGAATACTTATGTTGTCAAATGAGACTAGATACACTGTAAAATTTTGTATATAATACCATCAGCTCTGATATCGTGGCAATATATCTTGATGATCACAGGAAAAAATATTCTAGGAATTCCGTAGTCACTGTAAAGGATTGATGCTTTTTAATCACAGTTATTTAATGAATTTGATTTATAGATCTTAAACTGGTCAGAAAATGATTTCATTCCATCTAAATATCTCCCAGTTTGCTGCATAATGTTTTACTGTTGGTGCAGGAGGTGAAAACGAACCTCCTTCTATGAATTAGTCTTTGAAGCATAGAAAATTATTTTTGGAGTTAGTTTCTATTGCTTTACTTTGCATATTATTCTACTGTTGTCTGTGTTCTGCTGCAGTTTGGATCAGGTCTAACTGTAATCAGGGGTGACTCGGGTTCGCTTTGGATTGCGTCTCTCGAGTCGAGTTTGTGTAGGTTTTTGACTGCTCCATTTCAGACTGGATCAAACATGCGAGTGAGAGTTTTTCTTTTCTTAGATTTGTCTTTGATGATTTCCTTGTTTGAAAAGGGGAAATCCAGTATTTCACAAGAAAATCAAAAACTACAAAAACAAATCAGAGATTTGAGAAACATCTGAAATAGTAAGTATAATTCTGTGTAGAAGAAGTTTACTTTTCTCATTTACAATTGTATACATCATCTTCACCTTAAAAGTTTAGGTCAACCAGGTTGTCAAACAACACTGTAGTTGAGAATAAAACCATCTCCAGATTACTTGCACTTCATTCAGTATTGAGGCTTCTCTCTGAACTGTGACGATATTTGATTTGTTAATATTGCCCAGCCAGGGAAGCGTATAAAATAACCTGTAGCATTATGAAACCTGGAATAAGGAGTTGCGTTGAGAAAGAACACAGTGACTGCACAAACTGTGGGCGTGTGCCAAATCAATTATTCAGTATCCAAATGAAAACCTTGGAAGGATGATTACTTTCAGTGAAAGGACACAAACCCGGGCTGTGGATCGTGGATGATTGCGTTTTAGTTGCTATTTAGAGGCAACACGTCATAACTGTTATTCCATGCCTTCCTGTTATGAAATATAATCCACTCCATTTAATTGCAGGTCATGCCAGTGCGGCACACTGCATGTAACCTGACTCGGTTAACAAACAGCATAAGTGTTGATCTGCTTTATTATTGGCAGGATTCTCAAAGACAGCGAAGATTGGTGCAACGTTTTGCTTTTCTTTTATATGTGTAAGCACTAAACCAGTGCAGGCTGAGCACAAGTAGGGTTAATACAAGATCAGACTCCCAAATAATGCAGAATGAGAGAAGCAGGAGAGAGTGACAGAGCGCATAAGAAAATAACAGATATTCATTAGCAGCTGCAGGGGTGTTCGCACATGGTGAGCCAGTGATTGGTCTAAAATTAAACCTCACCATGGATGGTGGCACAAGATATGGGCATTTTATTCACACTCCAGACACACAGCAGAGCTCAGCACCAGGGCACCTTCACTAACAAAGGATGTGGTTTCGTCCCACTCCACAGGCATCCAGGAACATATGTTGTCTCTAACTAAGCCCTGCTTCTATAGAGGGAAGCTACTTTTTAAGTCCTCAAATCACAGCTTGCTTGTTTCATGCAACCCATCCAGTGCTGCCACAACTAATCGATGACCTGATCAAAAGAAAATTAGTTGTCAGCTATTCTGAAAATTGGTTAATTGTTTCAGCCATTTTTAAAGCAAAAATGTCAAACACTCGTGCTTAAGCATTTGCTGCTTTACGATAATAAATGAAGAGTCTTTTGGGTTGCACCATTGACAGTTTATAGACTGTTAATTGATTAATCAAGAAAATAATCAGCAGATTAATCAATAATGAAAACACTCATTAGTGGCCCTAGATCCATCCACATCCAGTGATGTATTGGAATTTCGATTTTCAGTCAAGAGTGTTTTTACCCTTAGTATACAAACGGATAGTATTTCAACTTTGATTTTTCCTATTCTGTTACACTTTGCTTCTTCACCATAACAGTAACACACTGCACATTATGCACTGAGAGAGCATGATAGAACATGCTCAAAAAAGCAGAATCTGGAGATGCAGAGACAGCACCAAAAAGGCGTGAAGAAATGGGCCTGTGGCCAATGCCAATCTAGATGAAGTAAATGCAGTTATATTTACTGAACAGCACAGTGGGAAAATTTCTAACAGAGGTGAGCCAAGGTCACTAGTTATCTAATTTGTTGTTCGACCGCGTAAAACAACAGTTGCCACAGCACAAGCTATTCTACTGTTGTCTTTTCTCATAAAGCATGTTTTACTTGGCTCATTAATGAGCTGAATTACAATTACACTGGGTCAACTGTGAGAGAAGCTGTATGACTTGCTGAGACACTGAAAGGAGCTGCTGTGTGTCAGGAAAAACAAAGGCTGCCTCTCACCAGTCTGGGATGTAAACGGTCACAAGAAGTCATGCCTATTTGAGCAACTTAACAAAAAAATGCATGTCAGTGGCCCACCCCTCTGCCTTATTGCAACACAACTGTGGACAGGACAGGAGCCTTGTTGGACATCCACTACAAATGATCACTAGAGAATATGAGCCAGAGCAATATGAGAATAACGACTTAGCCGTTCAGTGGGTTTGACTCTCACCTATCTACAGCTCCATGGTTTAATATGTGTGCGGCATGAAAACTGTGATAAGTGGCATATTTCTGAAATGGAACTTCTTGTAGACATACTGAATTAAAATCTCAGTTTTCTATTTTATACAAAAAGAAAGCTGTATTCATATCATAATAAAAGGCATTCAGGACTTTTCTCTCTGTCCTCCAGGAGAGAATGCACTAGTCAACAAGTATTATGCAGTTATACAATTTCTCTCAAAGACACCACTATGAAAAACATGTGGATAACAATACTCTCATATCTGACATTAATGGATGTCCTCTGCAACTAATACATACAAAAAATAAATAATGAAAAGTATCTCCACTGAAACACACAGAAACTATATCAACCCTTTGGAATTTGTACACTTAAAAACAGCTGCCAATGAATGCAAAGAATCTGAATGGTTCTGGATGGACCCTAAATGCAAATGCTACTGTATTTGACTCTAAAAACACGGTGTGCTCTGTAACCGTGCAATCTGTTGAGAATGAGTCACGGCTGCTAAATATATAGTTCCCCTCATTTTGTACACAGCTATGACAAACTGAAGCAGGCAGGGAATAGGAGAGTCAACAACTATCTGACTAACATTCCCTCACAGTCTGACAGAGTACACAAGCAGCCAATTTCCCTCTGCTCCCTTGTTTTCCCTGCCTGCTGGCTATACAGCCCTCCCCAGATGATATTTTTAGAAAACCCCTAAACAGTAAGGGAAGTAAAAGCTATCCACCAGAGCCACACTGAACAGGTGCTGTGCAGGACTAGTTAGAGAGCTATAGAGACTTTCCTAAAAAGTTTGTGAAGGGAGGGAGGACAAAGTTAGCAGTGCAGCAGTTTGTTGTACACAGCAGTTGGGCACAATTACAGAAATACCTGTGAAATACAATGCAACACACACAATCTTTGTGTTTTGTGAAGCTTAAAATAGTTTGACTGTGCTGTTGATTCAGCTCTCTGGTCATTTTATTGAATGTCTAAACTCAAAGTTGACATTCAGGGTTTCTGTTATCTGATAATTGCAGGTTTAAAAAAAAAAAAAACAAAAACAAAAAAAAAACAAAAACACGAAAATCTGGTGAAAATCAACATATTTAAATGTCAAGTCAATATCCGGTGAAAATAATTCCCTCTAAGCACAATTTGCTATGGACTATCGGCTAGTCTATGCAACGAATGAAACGACTAGAGGTCAAATAATTGATTTTTAAAGGGCGTTACAATAATGATACTTTGGAGTGGAAAAAGCTGTCAGTCATTTAATCAGCCCATATCTATCTTTTCACAATTTGTTTCATTGTTGCTTCACTTTGATACAGTGGCAGCCGGACTGAATACTGTAACCTTTCTTAGCACCATATCAGCACACAGCGATGAGGGAGAGAGATCAGACAGGGTCAAACAAGTGAATCCAAACAATTCTCTTTTTTAAACCGAGCAGGTCTAATGAGGCGACAATGAGTCTGATACTCTGGAGTCAATGATTCTGGAGAAACATGTTTGATTGATGACTCTCACTCCCAGGCAGTCAAACACAGACGCCTTCAGTTTGTGGCTCGAGCTGAACCAGTCTCTGTATGTGATGATCCGGGAATGAGACTGACTCCACCTTTACACCGCTAACATGGCTAAAAGTGATATTAAATTAAAAATTATATTAATATTTGAAGTATTTATTAGCTAACAGTAAAAAAATTACCACTGATTACTGATTAACAATGTTAAACTGGACTTTAGGTTGTGCTGCAAATCAGTAAACATAACTGCTAAATTTTAATTTAATTTAGATATTTCATAAAACAGTTCCTCAGTGATTTTACTATATCATGATGTCAAGAGAACTTAAGTATTAGCACCTGATAATGATGTGCATGAAAAGATCCTCCTCTTTTCACTGTGTTGAATCATTACAAACTAAACTGTTTTTATTGTTGAGAAAACAAGCTAGGGAATTAGGACACCATGGGCTCAGACATCTTGCAATTTTTTGCTTTTACCAAGTAAACACTTAAATATGTTAATGCAAATATGTTTCCATTAGTTGCACTTCATTTCAGCTCTTTATATATAAAACTACACCTGCATATCATACGCTGCAGTTGTTACATTCCCTCTAACAGAATGACAGAGTTTAATTGTGGGGATTCTTGACATTAATGCACATAAATTAAGTTTTGACTTTAACACCCATCTGTATTAAAGTAATTGAAGAACATCAGCGTCCCCCTGGCACAGTTTATGATATCTTGTAATGGACACATTTTCAAAATGGGATAAGCCCGCTAGCTAGTTAACTCGGAAATCCAATATCAATGTCAGGTAAAGAGATAATCGGGCTGTTTCACAACACCAAATAATATTGCCTTGACAGCAAAATGTGATACAGGTTGCTCACTCGTGGCCCAATAGCCTCAATTTCTGATGACAAGGTGAGGAGGAGGACAAAGCAATGGTCAAAAAGTGGATCTCAGCTGTCCACTGGCTGGACAGTGGATGTGTCAATTGGTTTTGACTGAAATCATGCAGCTACAATTATTTACAGACTGAGTATATTAAAATCTCAGCTTAGTTCCTCTCGTTTTTAAAAGACATATTAACAACAGTAAAAGAATACTGTGAAGGCCCTTATCCTGACAGGCAGGGAGCAGTGTTGGGCTAAGAGGGACAGATGGAGTCGTTATTTCTGATTTGAAGGCAAGAGTTTGTGAAAAGAGACCATGATCAGTCAGTATATGTACTGAATGGGAGTAAAAAGTGCCGACTATTATACAGTGACAAACTCTGGCTCTAAAGCTAAGCTGGTGGTGCTGTTATCTTAACACCAAGTTGTTAGTTGGGCATGACAACTTTATTACAGCGAGCGGGAGCTGCAAGTTCATGGGCCTCTTTCTCTGTGCAAAAGGAAGTCATCCATTATGTATCACAGGCTACAGTATATTATAACATAAGCAATGTATTAATGTGGTTTGAAGTTCACTGATGGTGTGTCTTGCTGGTGCTGGGGTCTGTGAGTGGAGATGTCTTATTTTATGTTTGGCTGTGGACAAAAACACAACCAAACATTTAATGACAGTGCAACACGCAAATGGTTTATCTGGCTTACACTGTTGCTGGAAAGATAAGAAAAGGAGCATGATTTCTTTTAAAGGCAGTCTGCTAAAGGAGTGGGACTGAATGACCAGATCACATTCAATAAAGCTAGGTTGTTTTATTTATTACTTTTAATGTTTCCAACTCGCAGAATAGTACTTACACTTATGGCTCCTCTTATTATTTCTCTTACTGTAAGTTACTGCAGGATAAAGGAAATCTATCATACCAACAACAGCAAATGTCAACATTCTTGGTCAACAGTCCCATTGTTTCAGAAGACTTATGACTTACACCACTGCAGAGAGGAAAAGTGCCAACAGCACTGTATTAAGAAACAGGCCATTACTGCTGTGTTCTAACTCTACTATAGTGCTAGCATAAGCTGTGGTCTTTCCATTGTGATGAATATACAGTACATGGTTCTAGTGGAGCTGTCAAATTAAACACAGAGAACATAGCGTGACAGGCAACATCCTTTTGCCAACACTCTCAGTACCACTGAGCTCTATATTACACTGCCAGCCCCCATGGACCAGCCTATACACCACTCAGACTTTATGGGAAACTTTGCTGAACTGCAGTTTTGCCTGTGCGTATGTGTATGTGTATGTGTGTATGTGTGTGTGTGTGTGTGTGTGTGTGTGTGTGTGTGTATGTGTGTGTATGTGTGTGTGTGTGTGTGTGCGCGTGGGCACGTCCATACTGGAACAGGAGGCACTGGATCTGCCCTGTCCTCTCATTAACACTCTCCCCATGTCGGCTAATCACACTCCTGTTGTGCCACTGGTAATGTGGCTTAAATTCTTTACACTGCAAGATGATTTTCTTTACACATTCTCAACATTAAAAAGCAGACACTGGTCTGTACTGTGTTCATATTAATTAATATTCTGACACCATGCACATGACAAACATAGTAATCACCATAGTGCAGACAGATATATTAACAGTAACAAACAATGTTAAGTTCTAATTAACAATATCCTGTCAGCATACTACTTATTTTCCTTATATATGTATTATTAGTATGATTATCAGATAAACAATGTTTTAAAAATCTTAGGTTGTTGGATTTATCATCAGTTTTGCTGATATTTGCTCACAGAGCAAAATATTTTGACCTTAACACCAGCACAAATGAAAAGCCAGGATATCACAAGGTTATTACAATTCTTTCTTTGGGGCGCATGAATGTCTGTACCACATTTGATGGCAATCTATCTAACAGTTATTGAAATGTTTCAGTTTATAGCAAAGTGACAGATCAACTGACCTCGCCATCACTACAAGACCGGTATGCCTCTAGCTGAGCTAAATAAAGGAAATGCTTTTATTTCTCAAAACAGGTTAGGAAAGAGAAACTGCTACAGGATCAGTAAAATTCCAATCATTATCCATCCCTGCCACAGGAATTGAAAAACTGTGTTAGGCAATATTGTGACATTTTACAAACTAAACTATTAATTATAATAATAATTATAATAATATATAATATAACAATTATAAATAATTATAATAATAATTATATTATCTAAATTATATTTATTAACCATGACAACACTTGTTGATTCACACAATGAACCAGTATAAAACTGTATTTGCAACAGTTATGCAGCAGTAAGACACAGTGAAACCTGAGAGCACTCATCACAGTTAAAGCAGCTGAAAACAGGAGGTCTTCCTCCTCCTCCTCCACTCTGCTGTCACATGCATTCAGACTCCTGGCTCACTAATCACACTGTGATGTCCTGAACCTTTGGCGTTAAAGTTATTGCACTTTGAGCAATATTTCTTTGCAAGTCAAAGTTGGGGGTGGGTGTGTAGCTATGCGTGTGTGTGTGTGTGTGTGTGTGTGTGTGTGTGCTGGGGAGGAAAAGGGAGACATGATGAATGGTATGGTTGAAGTCTGACGCAGCAGAGGCTGGATCAATGGCGATGATACATATGCATAATGTACTATACACTTGCTGTAGCTTTCACAGCTTTCAACAGCTCTGTAATTTATCTTTAGCATGACATTAATGCAATGCTGTGATTCACCTGAGGCATGATTATGTGCAAAAGGGCCAGCATCCATTCATTATAATTATATAATCACCCTTTATTAATGAAATAATCTTTCGACTGCTTCAAGAGAAAACGGAGCAGGTTTGAGCATACGTTGGTTGTCCACTTTTGTGATACAGAAGCGCATCTTTATCAGTTTACGTCGCCTTTTTGGAAACCCTGGCACTCTGCCGCAACTAACCTCTCAGGTTACAGATCCAATCAGTAGTCGGAGAAGTGATGAGCTCAGCTGTGAGAAACACAAACTCTGCGTTATCAGATCTCCTTATTGAGCCAAAAGCCAAAAGGGTCCTGTTCAGCAGTGAAGATTTGCTATTGTTCAATACAAGCAATGCAGGGACATGCAGCAACAGTCACACGTTTATATACATTCTGTAAATAATAACAGGTGCAAATCAGGTGTTGGAGAATATCTAAGTACATTAAGTTTCTTCTGAAGAACTACTACTACTGTTGTAGGAGATAATGGTTAATACTTTTAGGGAGTATGAAAGAAGCACAAGAAGTCACAAAGCTATCAAATAACTCTGTATTATTTGTTCGTACTTGCTGGTCATACCTGAGACTCTTGAATTGACATTTTCATTTGTGAAATAATGAACCTGCCATCTGCTCTGTCAAAACTCACACAGCCATGCTTTAAATACAAATCTCTAGTGCTTGTACTTCACTCAAGTATTTCCATTTTATGCTTCTTATCTGATGGCTACATGTCAGAGGGAAAAAATGTAGTTTTTAGTTACTTGAAAGCAAAGCTATGTAACTAAAGAAGAAATAACTCATCTGTCCTCATTTTAACAAAAAAGTCAAACTTGTTCAGTCATAGATACACAGCGGTTGTGATGCTACTAATTACTTGGTCCAATATAATCAGAACTTAACATTAACTGGTGGCTAACAATTTTACAAACTAAAATGTTGACTAACTAGCTGTTTCTATGCTAAGCTGAGCTGAGCTAAGCTAACTGTGTCCATGGACCATGGCCTTTACTCACCGTACAGACTGGGGTGTTACAGTTTCTCAACTAACCGTCGACGGGAAAACATGTAAGCAAATTTCTACTAATAAATAAATACTACTACTACAAGACACCACTGAGGATAACATATATATAATAATACAATACTCTGAAAGAGGTAATTTTGCATAATGAGAGCATGTACTTTTGATGTTTAAGTACATGTTACTGATAAATAGGCCAGTTTAGTAGAATCTGTTACTTAAGTGAAATGTTCTCCACCACTGCATTAAATAAAGGTAAGTAATGTAAGATGCTCCTCAAAGTACACCTTCTGTCTATCCACAGTCTGTAATGGCCAACCAGAAACAGAGGCTTTTTCACTGACAGACAGCTTGCTTTCCATTTACCCCGACAGGTCTGCTGAGATTAAGACGAAAGAAATGAAGACGCCGTCTCCTCAAATCCATCTGCATGACTATCACACATGTCTGTGTTGGTGTGTGTGTGTGTGTATGTGTGTGTGTGTAGTGGGGGAGGGGGCTTGACAACTTGATGACCCATCCCTCTCCTTGGCAATAAAATAAAACTCATCTTACAAGCAGTTTCAGTGCTAAATGTTTACCCCCTACGACAGAGCAAGCTTAGAGAGGGAATAGATAAAAAAAGAATAACAACTCGGTTGAAATTTCCTTCATAAGTTCTCTTTCACTTAGACCATGTGTTGAGTTAAATCACACATCTAAAACCACCGGAAAAATAAACCAGATAGGCACGCTTCATCCAACATTCACAAACAGTTAGAAGAAGCACGATCATTGACCTCATTGCTGTCTGTTATTTTGGCACTTGTCCTTTGCAAATAGTGCTGCCACTGCAGCCTCACATTGATATCCACCAGCCAAAACTGAGCATAGAGCAAAACACAAAAGGAATAAGTCAAAAACCCATAAAAACTCACTATCTATAGCATACGACCATTGGACTAGACAATGACTCAATACTTTAGTGTTGTACAGTATAAGGTTTCACATTCATTACAAAACTAATTATTTACAGAAACAAAATTTAGCCTAATGTTTGACTGAAATAGTTTAAGTGCAGTTGGGATTAACGAGTGTCTGCTTCTACTGAAGTAAAAGCTTCTGCTGTGTGCCCAGAGGCCATACAGAAAACTCATTCAGCCATGTCTTTCCAACACTTACACTGACTTACTGAAGCCAGGGAAATTCCATTGCTTAGTAACTTATATAAGCAGGATAATCTTTAATGGGAATTATCTCGTAATCAGAGGCAGCTAGCATTGTTAGAGTTAATGTACTTTTTGAAGCAGAATGCTGATTTCTAGTGGTGTGATAAACCAGGCTTTTTGCGTGTCATGTGTCTCAAAAAAACAAACAAACAAAAAAAAGTTTCCAGAAGCTGCTATTGCTCAAGTTCAATGTTTATCTCAGTGAGAAATCGCAGACTTCCTGCTGGACAGTGAAACACTTATCTGGTCATTTGATGAAATATCTCTTCACAATGATTTCACACTGACTAGTTTGGAAATGTCCACAAACAAAAGACCTCCTTTCAATGTCATGATTAACAGAGCCAATTTACAAAAAGTCCAACAGGTTAGACAGGCTGAAGAAAAACTACGACGAGGAAGTTTGCAAACTGCAAACCCAAATCCAAGCTTAACAACATCCCTTAAACTCCAGCTGCAGTCATACCCATGCACTCCTTAAATCCACAGTTTTACTTCTCTGATGCTTGGAGTGGAGAAATTACTCTCAATGTACTTACACAGGAGTAGACATACAGCTAAGAACAAGGACCTCAAAGACTGACAAAATAAAGGTAAGATTGTCAGGCCTGTAATGTACAGTAGTATGTGAAAAAGACAAATATGTTTGTGTGCATGAACACATGTAAGGAGGTTAAGTTCCTCCCCTTCCAGTATGCCACAGGGGATATAATATCAGAAAAAAATATGTATTGTGGTTAATGTAGAATTGTACCATGAATTACACATATTTGTTTATTTAAAAGTCCAGTAAGTTTTTCATAAAAAGAGAAAAAGTATTCAAAGAGGTCAAAATCAACACAAGTCCATCCTTGACAGCTATAAGTTAGCTGGCATGCAGGACTGGCTCTACAAGGTTTCAGTGAGTCTTTAATGAGATGTTACTTACACAATTGTAATTTCCAAAAAGTCATACAGCATGTACGACTGGGTGTGGAGTACAGTATGTACGACTGGGTGTGGAGTCATCTGTAGAATGTATTTTCACAGTCTCATACTTCAACAGTAGTATGGCAACTTGCAAATTTCTTAACTACCCCAAGGTAAATAAGGTCCAAGTAGTCCACTCTATATATAGTATGTACGACTATCACCAATGACCAACAACAACATGTGTCTAGTGTTTTGTCAGAAAAGGTCTTAATTACCTTCCGTTAAATGTCAACTATACTTTCCCTCATCTTGGAAATGGCAATCATGGCATAACTCAGTGTCAACTCAGTGGCCACTTGTATGTCCAGTTTAAATCCTTTTGGATGCATCGCCCTCTTATGTGTCTTGTCATCTGCCTCAGTCACGTCCTTCCTTGTCATACAGACCTAGTTTTGTTGCTAATAAGCTTAGCCTCTACGTGTCTATTTTTGTCTGGATTTGTTTTTATCTCTAAATTGACCTCCTCTCTGGTTTTCCTCATAGGAGATGCATCACCCTGTTAGTGGGACAGGCTGTCATCATTTTGGTGACAAAGTCCTTGGAGAAAGACACAGTGTCAGTACAGTCATTGATACTGTTGCCTCTTGAAACACAGCCCAGTTTGTGTGGACAAAACCACCTTGAAAAGTCAAGGAGCAGTCACTGGTTCAGACCCTGAACACAGTTCTTTAAGAGCAACGCAGGTGTGCTATGATGTGGTCTGGCGATTCCACTGGGACTCCCCCTTAAGTTCCCTTGACAGAGCCATAACAGATCCCAGGAGAATCTCTTAATGGCATGCAGGGCAAGTGACGTGCTGAGACAAACTGCTCAAGGACTTTCTGGAAATTAAGGTGATTAAAACCACCTATTACAGTGCTGAGAGCACCAGCAGCAGATTGCACTTCCTGAATCATCCGGATAATTGCGGCAGAGTTGGTGTCGGCCTTAGGGTGAACATGAAAAGTGACAAATAAGTGAACACTCTGGGGGACAGAGAGAACTTAAAGATGCAGAGAAGAGTTCAATGTCAGAAGGACAAACCTGCTCCTGCACCGTGGAACTGATGAATCATCTGCTATTAATATATGGGCACACAATCTGTGATCTTATGGCCTCTTCAGAGAAACAGCATGTCCAGATTTTATTCTGAATCAGCAGTGCTTTGACACATTATGTACATTCCAGCACCTGATAAAGTTCTTTTTAGTCAAAGCCCCTTCCAAGGTGGTGGCAACATAAATCTGAGGGGCCACAAGACAATTAACAGATAAGAAAATGTTTTCTATACCTTCTTTTTAAAGAAATTTAGATTTTTTATACTTATTAATCAGTGGATTTTTGCCTCTTTAGGTTTATAAATTACTCAAATAATCACTTTTTGGTCGACTGAGTCATAACCCATACAAAGATGCAACAACCAATGGCAGGTCTATAGAGAATATTGCTTAGATAAGAAGTCACAAGTTAAAGCAATCTGGAATCGATTCTGGAGCAACTGAGAAATCAGATCTATAATACATTGCTTAATACTTACATATTGCACAGAGCTGTGACCTTGCATATTTAGCTCAGCATAGATTATCAGATAATCAGAAGATCTGATTTCAAAAACGAGACTTAAAGTGCAATAACAAAAAAACAGCTGACATTACTTTTCAAAAACAATTAGTCACGCGGTTGCCAGTTAGTCTTTCTTCTCCATCTCAGATTTTACACTGAAAGCTTCAGTGCACTGCATCAACTCAGCTTTAGAAACCTAGGGCAGTATAGCAAGCCTCTGTGTTGTAATTGAGATTCCTGTTTCAAGGGTTTTCCAATCAAATATCAGATTTATTCATAATCACATCATACACGTGTCTATCTCCTGGGCAAACTGTGGAGTTGCCTTCCAAAATAACCTGTCTTTTTAGTTTCTTCTCAGAATACTATAATCACATCACATGACTAAAAGAACATTACAAGCACTGCATGACTGGATCTGTTCAGCCAGTGTAGTCACTGAAACATACAGGCAAGAGTGATAAGCTGCTGATTATAGCAGAGACTGGATGATTGGAGGATGATCTGTGGGAGCATACTATGCTGTGGCATGTGTGACAATTCAGTGTTAACAGTGGATACCATAAATTCTGCCACTGTGTCTCTAATGGTTCTCTCTCTGTTATATTTTGCTTTCATGTCCTCAAACAGGCAATCAAGTCACAAGACCTTAACAACATTAACTACATACAAGGTGCCAAACATTCTTTGCAGTACAAGTCTGCATGCCATATGTAGCAGTTCAGTCTTGTCCAAGCAGCTGAAAGCAAAACTGCATCTCTGCTTTTGTCTCTTTTCTAATCATGGTCCCCATCAACTTCCCATTCCCACTAACTATGCATGTGAACAAGACTCTGATACCAGATGATTCTGAAAATACTCAGGGCTATCCAAATGAGAAAGGGCTTGAACGCCCCCTCATGGACCTTTCAAAACTTTTATGCACACTTTTCAGCAGTTTGCTTGAGGTAACTGCCTTACAGTTTATGGCATTCTGATGCTACAACTGGAGATGACCATTGAAAAAGTCAACAAAAGTGCTGGCAACCATATATAAAAGCAAATACTATGTCTGGTACTTTCAAGGAAGGTTGATAAGAATGAGGATGAGTTTTAATCAAACAACATTGCTGATAACTGATTTGCAATGCCACATTCCAAGGTCCACTCACATGCTTTCAGGTCAGGTTCCGCGATAAAATGATAAGTCAACAGAAAATTTTGCAGAATTTTTATATAATCTTATTTAATAGACTAAACACAGCTCATTGATTAATGGAGGAAATAAATAGCAGATTAATTGGGCTGTCATTAATGCCATTTAGGGACTAAATGGCATTAATGATTATTTCCATTGTGACTAAACCTCATTTCACAGTCTTCATTCAGCAGATGGAGATGCCTCAGGTGTCATCACATGATTGAAGGGTAGACCTTTGGTCCACAGCAAGCGGTCATATATTGAGGGAAATCTGAAGCCACATCTTAGGGTCAAGTCTTAGATGTTGGACATGAATAACTTCTTTGTTTTTCCTCTGGCAACAAACACTGCTAATATCAGACAGGATTTAATTCAGCAAATGAGCAGGAAACCCCCAGTTTTACTAAACTACATACGAAATATGAGTTTCACACTTAACGGTTCCCCAGGTTATATGGACTCACAAAGTGGTGACATCACGGCTCTTTACTTGGGGTTAGTGTGAGTAGTGCCACTGGGCCCATCAGAGTTTTACTAGCTGAGCAGTGCACTGCCCACCCATCATTCACTCACTACCTCTGCACCCACCTCATTTCTAACATCATGTCCACACTTGTACCACCTGACTCCACGTCCAGTTAGTCTCATTCTTTCCCCTTGAGTGGGGCAGTAGCCTGCAGACACAAGCCACCCCCGTGGTTCACTCTGTTGCTGGAGGAGAGAGGCACAGGGACTGCTAATGAACCCGCCTGCCATCCATGGTGTACCAAGAGCAACGGAGCATGCATCTGATTAATCTTTGTCCTAATTAGATCGAACAATTAACCTGCCTGCCACCAAGCTCCGGAGCCTGATGACTCTGCATGAGCTGCAAACCCCTCCACGTTAAACCAAAGCAGGGTGAGTGTGCCCTCACTCTGCAACTTTCTATGTTTTCAGAACAACCAATTAACGCTACCTAATAGTAGGCAGCATCCTGTGTGATATTTCGACTGACTGTGTGGCCAAGAGCTCAGATCGGTTTCTGCTTTTCATTTCAACAGCGCTATATTTCTCTGCTTTTAATTCAAAGTCAGAGAAGGCACTGATGGCTCTCGTAATAAATTATGTGCAAGAGGCAAAGCAGAAAGGGAAAAAAATCCAATCTTCATTAACATGGAGATACTCCCTGATGTGAAAAGCCTTGAGGACATATTTGTTCACTTTCAGGCTGGATGGTTTAAGCATGCACTGCCTGCTGATCTGAAATATTTGGAATGCCTCAGTTGTTACAGGCAGCATGTCCTCACAACAAAACTGGACAAGCCAAGTGCAAACACTGAGAACATGAACTTAACTCAGTTGTTATGAGTCCTATAGAAATAGGACATCAGGCAGGGAAGCAAACGGAGTTCCTCAGCCCTATGAACGCTCTGTCGAGGAAGTCTTCCTTCACGTGTACAGTTGCAACAACAACTGCTGCACAACATTCTTGCCCCCCCCTCCAAAGATCCAGCCTTTTGGATCCTCAGAAGCTGACATATATTAATCTGATGTTTTATGTAAAATACAAGCAATGAGAAAATATGGGGTCTAGTGATTTGCAAGTTTCCATGTGATTCCTCTCAGCTTTGATCTTCAGTTCAGCAAAACAATATACACACAAAAAAGCCTACACCTTTTACCTGTTCAGTTTTTACTGCTGTTATTTCGGTATGGCTATTTCACACCACAGACCCCGAGATCCATATTTTTAAGGCGCTACAAAATATATAACGTATCAAACGTCACTGTTTTAGCTGACAAGGCTGCTTTCTGACAGCAACAGCAGGATGCATCTGAGCGTTGCAAACTTCGTACAAAAACTAATCGCAAATGTCGCATATTAATTCATGTGGTGCAGCCTTCAAATCTTCGTTCTCTTATAAGTGAATCTAGTAAGGCTTAAAATTATATTTGCAAATGTAACTCATGAATGCAACGCTGTTCATGATCACTGAATACACAGTATTTTAGCGACAGAGGGCTGCGGAAATAACTTAAGATCAAAGTTTAAATATTATTCAAATAAACGACACGTAAAGAAAAAACTTGGCCGAATGTAACGGTGACACTTAATGTTTTTTTCTAGATGTTAACCCATGTTCTAATATCAAGAACACCATCCATGGAAAGAAGACACTTTAACTGAACTATTTTAATAGGGAGTTTGGTTCTACACTCAGGAGGAATGCGCTGGAGGTTGTTTCCCTGGGAAGCTGTCGTCGCCCACAAACTATAAGCTAACGGAACCGAATATTGGACTAACCTGGTTGGGAGTGGACAGTGTTACTGTCGTGTGTTGTCCCAGCATGGTGCTGTTGCATCTGGGCAGTCTGCTGTCCTTGTCCAGGCCACAGTCTCTGAGAGATTGCGTCCCTAACAACTCTCGCGCTGTTGCCCGTAACAGAAAATAGATAATCCATAACTTCACTGCTGCAAAGCCTAGCTAGGTTAGCTAAAAACAAAGCTTCTAAAGTGTTGTAAAGACCGCATTCATCACACAAAACTTAGTGTTGGCAAACAGTAACAGACTCAAACTCGTGGCATGAAAAACCTCTACACTCTACATTCCGAAACAGGAACTCTTTGAAACACGTCAACAAGTGCAGAATTTTGCCCCTAGCGGAGTCAAGCTGAGCGACACAGTTTGGCTCTCCGTAGCAGCCTACTGCCCTTTTGGCCTATATTCACAGTGCTGGCAAATAGGCCTACGTGTACATTTAAAATACTGTCCCCCATATTTGATTTCATCCGCAACAACCAGAAACTGAGAACAGTTTCGTTTAATTATTATGCAGCATCTGTCTATTATAAGAGAAACCTTTAAAACAACCCAAAAAAGAGAACAACAGTCAAGGAGTTTTTTTCATTCCTGAATACACAAAATTATTATCATTAGGCACCAAGTAACATACATAATTACACCTTACTTAAGGCCAAATTCTACATTCTCTTATAGAAATGTTTCTATAAGCTTACATTTAATTTGAAATGAATAATGAGCTGCAGAAACAGCAATGATGGGAGGCAGGCCTCTGAAAGGTTATCATAACTCAAATCATGGGAATGAAAGATGAACTTTAAAAAAGCTTTACAAATAAATAAATTATATGCATAAATATCCAACCTAGCTCAACCCAAACCGATTTCCAGGCTGTTGCTAGGATATTTCAGAGCCACTGAGTGTGAGGCTTTATAAGACCCACGAGAATGACATGCATCTGACTCCTTCCATAATAACATTCTAATAAATTGAGACTTTCACATCCTGAGCCAAAGCACACTTCTGTGCTTATATGCGACTCAAGAGGGGCATAGTGAGACGACTTGTGACATATAAGTGTCTGCTCGTCTGGTGAGGAATAGAAGGAGATGGCATTTGGGTAAATTAATGTAGAAAAGTGCAAAACCAACAGGTCAGAACAAGGATGTGATAATTTGGCAGCAGACTCAGGTAGCGAACTAGAAAGACTGACATGCCTTGTTCATTTAAGGGCAGAGCCGGGGTGAGACACAAGTGTAAAGAACTCCTGAGCTGTTTCAGATGATGAAAATGGTGGACCTGGTTTACATTTGTTCACAGACTCACATCAGAAAAGGCAAAGAGGGGAGTGTTCATTTTCAAGCTGTTATGTGAGGGGGAAGTACCTGTGCTTCTTTCACGACATCTGTAGTAGGTGGGATGAGGGTGAAGCAGCTGCAATAACTGAGCACACTGAACCACTTTGATTTGAAACCGAGTCAGGGCTGTATTCAAAACTGAACGTGCTCCATCTAATGGTTATATTTGGTAGTGCATGCTTTAAGTGTCCTCCTCAGTGATAGCTTTGAGTCAACAGCAGCAGCAATCACAATAAACAATATGGATAATCACAATCAAGTCCTTTTGAAAAAAAAGGAAGAAAGAAACACATTCTGTTTCTTTCCCTTTTACAGAAAAGATGACTACTCCTTTCCAAGCTGCTGTTCACAAGAATATAATTCAAATCTGCCTTTCATTGGTGTGAGGTGAATGCGACTTTTGTTCTGTGTTAATCAAACTGTGCAAACTGCCATTTTAAAGATTTTTGTCAACTCTGACACTGAGGTACAAGACCCTTGATGGACTTGCAGTTAGGGCAGCTTATGCTCTATGCTTCTCTTTGACCTTGTACAGGGCCCTGCTGGTACACTTGGCACACTTGGACAGTGTATTTAGACAGGTCTCAACTGGCCCAGTGCCACCCCCACAGGGCCTTGTAGCTGTGTGATATACTGTGTTGCTGTACAGCTGCCCAAAGCAGCCATCAAATCATCCATAAAATCCTCAGAGGGAGGCTGACTAGTTTCTTCCCCTGCGTTATATAGATATATTTTGCAGACTAAACAATATAGCTGAATCTAGTTATAAAGCCCAATATTCTCTGAACTCCACCACTGTCTAATTAAGCTTTAGTGTGACCAAAGAGGGAAAATTAAAGAATTCCCTCTGTGCTCATCCAAAAACATGAGCCTCATTGCATGGAAATTATGTGTTAGTTTGGTCAACTTAAGCTATCAGGTTTGATGCATTGTCTGTTTTCTGTAGTTTATAGGTGATTATAGAGACTCTCAAGCCAGTTCGTTAATAGATAATAGATTTTTTGCAAATTAGCCTGTTTGTTTATGGCGGACAGGTTATTACACAGTCTTCCGCCAAGTATTTACACTACCGTTTAATTTGTGCATATGTTCACAGTGCATGCACAATTTCAAATGCAACCCTTCCTATCATTAATTTTTTAACATGATCAGATCAGCACTTGAGAGCACAGTAATGTAGTAGTTGAGGGAACCTTTCTATTTAACAACATTAAAGTGATACAAGAACCTGTAAAAAAAAAAACCTCCTGGTGTCAGCAGCTGCCAGCAAAAGCCCTGAGAGGGTACTGTGTGTGAGGGTTTGTCATCGTCTGAGAGCGAGGCACTGGGGAGCGAGTGTTAATCTCAGCAGTTTCCTATTGAGAACCAGGTAGGCTAGAGCCTAATTCTGACAATGCTTTCATTACAGAACAACAAACACGAAAGCCACTGGGGAGCTGCCGCTTTTCTACTGTCAACGGATGGACGGAATACACAAGCATGGTTACATAAGCAGAGCTGCAGCATGCTGGTGTGAACACCAGTGTATGTGCAGTGGAATGGCGGTATTAGCATGTGTGCGCGCGCACATACACAGCACACACAGTTTCACACAAACACAATCTGCTCAATCCTCCCAGACATTTCCCGTTTACAGTGGAAATCACTATTCCATAAATGCAGCAGAGAGTTCACTTATGTGACATGAACCTGCTGGCAAGCACAAACAAGCCTTACAGTGTGTGATTATTGGGAAGACTCACTGAGGTATGTATGACAAAAGGAATGGCTGGAGATATTTTCTCAGAAGTGATGGGTCTCACAAGGCATTTCTTGGAGCATCTCTGGAGCTTGGAGCATAAATACAGAAAATAGAGCAAGCAATGTCCCGTGTTTCACGAGCGTTCTGCTCTATTATCCCACAGACTGTACAAGATGTGTAAACAAGATGACGACCAATAAAGGCAGTTAGTTGCTGGAGGAGTCAGGCTGAGGCAACCAGACAATGGCAGCAATCACAGGTGTTTAACAGCCCTTGTCAGAAAATCCCTCCCTCTCTGAGGCATTTTCATAAGAAAAGTAAAGCTTCGTCTCTCAAAAGCTGTCAAAGCTACAACAGATGAACATGTTTTTCACTCCAGCAGCAGGACTCGAATATTCATGGGAGGGAAACATGCATCAAATGTTGTGTGGCGCCTGTTAAGATAGTGACAATGCCAAGCTGAATCACCAGATCATCTGGAGGAATGAGGCTGTTTAATTACTTAACACAGAGGTTACGTAAGGCTGACTGCTGTCACTCAGACCTCGTTTATCATTTTTCTTTATACCTTGTTTATCATTTTTATTTATCCCATCTTGAAGCGTGTGTGCGCTACAGTTAAACGACTGTACCAACAATTACAGAGTGTGGCCTGATGGTCATTGTGTGATAAGTGATGTCAGAATTAATATAAAAGTCATTTGTGAGTCTGAGTATTAATGAGTCTTCAAACAGAGACGATGAGTATTACCTAAAAAAATTCAGAAAATAACTTCCAATATTATAAATATTTTGCGTTCATTAAAAATAACATTAAATGTCCTGAGAGTGAGGAGAGACACTAGTCTCATGTCGGTGCAGTTTGGAGGCAGAACCATAAGGCAATTAGCCTAGCTTAAAGACTGGAAACAGGGGTAAACAAACTAGTTAACCCTGTAGTTTTAAACAGGGATTATCTACTGCAATTTCTAAAACTAATTTACAATTTTAAGTGAGGTTGTACAGGTTGCATACACACTGTATGTTTACTGACTCACAGGTGCTCTCTCTCAGAAGATAGATGTTTGCTGGTAGCTAACTTTGCCAGCTGATGAGAGATGTGCCCACAGAAAGTTGTACAGCTCAGCACTACGTTCAAATGAATCACGTTACTGGAACTGTTACTGAAATGCTGTTGATGTGATGATGATGAAGATGATGATGTGAAGATGTGATGCATGAATGTAATTTATTTTACAGTGCTGAATTTATGAAAAAGCACTTTGTAAATGAGCTAGCTGGCTGTTGTGGTAAAATAATGTGCTTATCTAAACTAACACTCAGAAACTAAGTGAGCAAACATAATACATAAATGTTTAACTACTGGGCAGCACAGTGGTGCAGCGGTTAACACTGCCGCCTCACAGCAAGAGGGTTCCAGGTTTGAATCCCGGTCTGGGCCCTTCTATGTGGACTTTGCATGTTCTTCCTGTGCCTGCGTGGGTTTTCCGGTTCCCAATGGGATGGGCGTCACCAAAAAGGCATCTTTTGGTACAGTGTCATGGATACTGTCTGAAAGGCTCAAGACCAATGTCTGGAAGTAGACTTTTCCCTCCTAAAGTATTACTCACAACAGTACTGACATATCTACCACAACATTATCCTGTTGTGAGAAGAAAAAAACAGAATCACATCAGAGACACTGTCCTAATTTTAGAAGATGCTTGTCACAGTCAGTTGTGCTCTTTTATGCATCTGGTTTTGTCCCTCTAATTCAGGAAACCCTGGGCAAGAGTTTTTCCTCACTGGAGTCAGATTTGTGATCAAAGAAGCCAAACAAATCATCCAATAATTGCATCTTTTGTTGCTCTGAAAAATGAAAAATAAAAATAAAAATGAATAAAATGAATATAGAATAGAATATACATATTTTTCTATATATCTATCTCTATATATATAGATAGAGAGAATAAAGACCTAATGAGCCTGCTGGATGAAAAAGTGTCCACACTCAGTTAATGAGCGACGTAAATAGGCCTCCGTATTTCAGCTTAATGCCTTCATGTTAAGACTCAGCAAGAGAGACCGAAAACAAGGAGGTGATGACTGAGGTACTGTTGTACCTTCCAGTCTGTCACTGACCCGCCGCTGTAACAATTCAACCCACTGTTATTGCCTGGGCTTCTCTCTCAGGACAGTTCTACAGGGTGGCTAGTTGTGATCGATGACCGGTAGCGTCAGAGCGGGCTATCTTTCACCGCCACCTCCATTGCTCCCACTCACGGTCATCTATCCTCTGTAGATGTCTGTGCTGTCTAAGGCCGCCCCGTGAGGCTGGGTGGCTCAGACGACTGATGACCACTGGCTTAGCAGGAAGAACACATCTATTTGCAGAGCAGAGGGTCTCTCCTTCAGTTTTCTTCTTCTACCTTTATGAATGCATCTTATTCCCTAGCAAGTGTGCTGTTAATAAAGAAGAAGTGAGAAAGAGGGCAAGTGGGAAGAAAAAGCGATGGATGAGTGAGGAAGGGAAGAGGAAGGGACATGCATCAGACATGCATCAGTGCTCTCTTCATACAGGGCAATTTATTAAAAATAATAAAGCCCTGCCTTGCACTGAAGGTTGAGCCCACTATAAACCTGACAGGGATACAGAAAGAGAAGCTATGAGACTGAGGCATTGTCAAGCAAATAAACAAAGCAAATGCTTTATTATATCAGTGTCCACTTTATTATCTGTGCTAAACTCTTCAAAAAGACGTAATTGTTTCCTTTTAAAGTCAGACAGTTATATATTTCATTATTACCCTAAAAAGCGTCTTATGAATAGCTCAGCTACAACAGAAGCACAAAGATTGTTCTATGTAAGCCTCTTCGCCTCAACGGGCTTTAGAATCAGACCGGCAACAGATACAGCAATGCACCATGGGATGGGAGGAAATTAGAGCCAAATGGACATCTTAAATCCAACAAAGATTGCAAGAGGTTTTGCACGCTCTCTATCTGCTGTAAAACTGTCCTCACTCAGGACACTCTTCATTTATCACCAGATATCGCCCATTCCCCAAGTATGCTAAATTGGATAATGAACCACCTCCCCCCCAGGAGAAGCAGTAGATGAATAATTTGTCAGTTAAATTATGAGCCGGGACATATTGCATCAATCGAGGTGTGAGACGTTAGTGTAGTTAAATGGTTGCAACCTTTTGGAGTCCATAAGAGTGAATATGAATGAATTAGGGCCAAATGAAGATGTAATTAACTATGCAAGGAGGGAGTCATTAACAAGAGTCACACAGACTCTGTTAAAGACACACACTTAAGCCAAATATGGTGCCAAAGTATTGACACACAAGTTATACTGTAGATATCCCTGCGGCTAAAAATGATTTAGCAAAAAATGTTTTCCCTTCCACTAAACATCAGATGTACAGATTTCAACAGATATACTAGAGGAGCAAAACACGAGTCAATTATTATCAACTGAGAAGCAACACAGTGCCTGATTTTTTTTTCTTCAGACTAACAGAATAGGCATTATTTTATTATGCCATTATTTATTACCTTTTATTAGCGCTAGAGTTCAGTGGGGGATTTTCTTTACTGATTTTGATACAATTGTACCTCTCAAATAACTTTGGCTCTTCAAAGTATGTGTTTTTTTTCCCTTTCCTACATTTTTGATCAAATATAGAGTTGGAGTCACTAAAGTCATTTAAAGACAGATACACAGGAAGTGAGAAAGCAAACACATCTATTAGCAAAAAAAAAAAAAAAAGAAGAGGAGGAAGAAGAAGAAAATAGAAAAAATAAGAAAGAATCTGGGTTGGGAAAAATTGAACACATTGGGAGAATACACTTACTAGCCTTCCTCAAGTGTCAGATGACATGTTTGATACCACTCTTCTGTCTGTATGTTAAGAGTGGACTTAGAGTAGAGACGCGATTGGCCCAGCATGAAGACTGCTGTAGTTTAGAGCAGAGAGGAACAGCTAGTTTGGAGTTCAAAAATACAACTAACAACACCTCTAAAGTCACATGACATACTGTACCTCCCTGTTAAACCACAAAATGTTGAAATGACACATTTATTTCTGAGCTTTAGTTTTAGTTTTTTTTCCCTGTTTTCTGTCTTTTGATCAGCTCAGCTAACCAGATTGTGACTTAAGCTCTGTAGACATGAGAATGTCTTTGTTCTAATTTTACTTTCAAAACAAAGCACATTAGTGGATGTTCCTTCACGTTTTAGTGACATACAAAGATGATAAAATTTATCCTAAGCATACAATTACTCAAATTCGTATTTATTATCGTTTCACAGTAAAATTAAGGAAGCAGAAATCAAATCTTAGGTGAGTATATGCAACAACCATACAGTGTAATTTGACATCTGAGCATTATCAAGTGTGTATACTCTATTTTTTAAAAATTTCACTTGTACTTCTATCTGACAGATAATATTGATCATCTGTGGATGAGCTTTTATTAAATTCTGTGCCCAACTTAAACCATAAAAATATATTACCAATATATTTCTCAGCTAAAAAGAATGCTGATGTACTGTACAGCTTCTTAAGGCTTTTATTGTCTTCCTTCCTGTTTAGATTCTAGCAGTCAGGGCAGTATATGAACGTGCATATGCTTGGACAGAGGACATGGGTCAATCACTTGAAGGTGGCAGATCAATGCCCACAGCCTGTACTTTGTCATGTCTGACCAGAAGACTGATATCATTCTCAAGGTCTCACATAGATATCATCTGTGCACTGACGCCATACAACCATGACCCATCACCCTCTACACAGCGCGAGTATGATTAATATATTGTCATCTTAATTCAATGATATTTTGAGTCTCTAGAAAAATCCAGTATAGTAATAATTATAAAGTGCTTCAGAGTTGAAGGCATTGAGTCGTATTAGAATTTTCCAATGACGAGAGCCATTTTTAAAGCCTGTTTTATAATGGGTTTGTCCTTCAAGGCCCGACTGTGCAACACACAGTTGTAACTCTAGTATTACTTTGTGTAGCCAGAGTGGAAAAAAAAAAGCAGGCATTCAAAGCTGAAGCACGTAGCTTCTGCTACTACGCTTTTTTGTGACAGTTTTCCCGAGTCCTGCCATCCAGCGAATGTCCAGAGCAATGACCCATATGAAGAAGACAGCGCAGTGCACTGGCTGGCTAAATCCTGTCCTCCAGCTATTCTTCCTCTTGGATAAACCGGTGCATAGCAAACATGGCCCCAGAGCACGTACATTGCAAAGTCTTCCATATTCTAATGAGAGCTTGAGGTTGATGAGGAGGGGAGGAGGTGGGGCAGCGGTCAAAGTGGACATGCATCTGGATGTGTCATATCCATGGGTTATCTGAAGTTCAATTCCAGCTCATTTTGGCTTGGATCCAATTTTTTCATCTTTTGTCATCATACCCACAGGTTAGATAAAACATACAATGTTAAAGCATTCTACAAAACTAAAACCAAAAGTACTGAAACATGGGTTGTAAAGCTCCTCTCTTTTGCTTGCTCACTATTGCCATGTATGTAAAAATATGCAAATAAAAGACACATATTTTGATGGCCCCACTATGAAATACTCAGTTGAGTTTTGTTTTCTCTTCACTGTATACAGGCTGTTACATTTAAACTTTCTTGGAAAGTTTTAGCGTAGTTCTTTCATGATTCTTTTTGTTCCATTACTCTCTGAAATGCTATGACTACTCTCTGATCTACAATGAAAAAGCTGAAAGTGTGCTAACCTCTGTGATGAATAAAGTGTGCTTCCTTAGGCTATTTCAGAATAAAAGCGATCCTCCAGCTCACCATGCTTTTAATGTGAAGCAGCAAGAGTAAATGTTTGACTTCCATTAGCGAAGACTTAATTGAACTCTGATAAGATGCTAAGTGAGTGAACAATGAAGAGGCTGATATCAATGAAATGAAATCAAATTCCAAACTGTTTTCAAGATCAATAATGAACTTCCATGCTCAGTCTGAATAATGCCTCGGTCTATGGCAGTTGGAAAACTGACAGTAGGTACTCAGTAGCTGGATGACATTACATTTTTTAGCATCTAAATACTGTTAGCAATGTCATACTGACTACAGATTGACGGTAGATATTAAATATTTGACACAATTCAAATTAACACAACTTATGTGAAACTTAAGCAGAGGCCTACATTTTCAAATCTACACTTTCGGAACCAATCAGTTTCCACTGACTACGCTTCTAGAAATTCAATTAACTGTTTTGTAAATATTATCCATGACTGTGTAATGGTTTATCTGCTACTTAGAAACACTGACTAATTTCCCCACTTCTGAGAAGAAATATTGCTTTCCACCAGCTGACATTTCATAAACAGAGTTTCTTTTTGCCCAGTCTGCCTCAGCAACTAACACATGCACATGTGATGCAGACAAAATAGAGCAGTTATATTTTTTTTTAAATAAAAGGAGCCTATAAATTCACGAGAAAAAGGAAACAAATATGAACAGTTTTGTGAAGTGGCAGACCTTATTTTCCCTCTGCTGTGAAATGAATCAATAGCAGGGGCCGGTGCTGGCGTTCGACGGTACAAAACTGCTTACTCTTCATTTGAGCTATATGTAATCAATCCTAGCCAGAGGATGGCTGGAGCCCTTTCCAAACTAAGTGGGGAAACAGTGGGATTACTAGCTCTGTGGCATTTATAAATTGAGCCCAACGAGAGGAGGGCCACCAAGAGACTCTTGGTCAACGTAATTACACCGGCAGGCCAATAAATCCGACCCACAGATCTTTTACAGTAGCACTGCAGTAAATTCAGCAGTGAGCCTTTCTTTCCTTACATTGCTTGCACTAGAGAAGAAAACATTAATGTTTCTGTTGCTGTCTAGTAAAGAAAAAAAAGGAAAAAAGAGAAAAAAGCAGTGGCTTTGGTAACAACAAATCTGGCCTTTGTTTCTGGTAAACTTGTGAGTCAGAGTAAAGATTCAGATCTACACAACAATGACTTTTACATATGACAGCATAGTGTGCTGCGGATGGAAATCTGCATTCAGTGCTCTTATAATAAGTGAAAGCAAAATGCTCTTGAAGCCCATCTGACATTATTAGATTTTGAAAACATAAAGGTAACAGGAGCAGATTAAAAGCACAGAATTGATTGAAGGGCTGCATGCGTCTCTGGGGACATTTAGAAACGACAAATGTCACACAAATATCTAAAGGACATTTATGGCAGAGCAAATATCATACTGATCGTCATGACATTGAGACAACCTCAGGATAAGTAATTCTGTTATCCTAGGTGAGTGTGTGTCTGTCTGTCTTTTGTGCACAGCAAACACAAATCTTGACCTCTGCAGTAATTTCCTCTCAGCTACCTTTTTAGATTTTTCTCGAGGTTGTAAAGAGCAGGAGGTGCTTTGTCTTCCATTTTGACACTACGATACAATATAAACCCCCATTTCTTAAAATATGGCCAAAATGGATATTTGCCTTAATATGTCCAAGAATCTTCCTCTGGGGTGCATTCTGCCTAGAGCAAGATTGATGCAACCAGAGAGTACCATGTGCTTTTTCATTCTCTCTGGGGGACAAATAGAAACATGGATAAATCAATCAGCAAAGCTCTCACAGGCTTCGTAATACAGCTAACCATCTCCTGTCAAAAACACTGCTGTAGAATTTTCATTTGCATTACCTTTTGTCTCCTATTACTTGCAGCTTTGAAAAAAAATAAATAAAATAAAAAATAAAAAAAATAAAAAAAATAAAAGTATTGGAAAGCACCACAGAGGAGTGATTAATTTGGCGGAGCAGCTAGCCTGGTCTGGATAAAGACTGTAGAGTTCGGAGAATAATAAGCGCAGAGTAAAAAGTCATATCTGGAAAAACAGAGGTGACATTCTCAGCCTGTAACCAAGTTAGAATCAGAGTGCTACATTGCTATCTGGGGATGAATAAAGCATATTATTAACCTTTGTGGAAACAGTTTCCGAGCCATTTTGGATTTTTGTGGGGTATTTGTGTATATGTTTGTGTTGTGTCTCTTATTTCAGAACATTCCTGTCTGTGTGACCCACACTCATCAGACCTACTGTGTTGCAATGCATGCATGTGCTACACAAGAGGCACCTGAACAAAACAAATCACTTCCTGTTGTTTAAAAAAATCCAGACATATCAGATATCACAATTAAGGCTAGGAAGAACAGTGTGATTTGGCTGCCTCTGGTGCTGTTTAGTGTGAATGCAGCCCTGGAGTCACATTGTTGTCAGGCTTTTCTTATCAGAGTGTAGACTATGGTACCCTGAAGGCAGCACCACTTTCACAAGATTAAATGTGAAAGAGGTTCTTGTACAATAATACCCATTCTACCTTAACCCCCAGTGTGTATGCACAGAGTGTGAGAGACCAAGCTCATGTGATTGTGTTACAGTGAATACTTGGAGTTTGCAGATCATGTTTTACTTACATAGAACCCCTACAGGGCATGTCAAGAAATCATGTGGACACAATAAACAAGAGCTGTGGAGCTACTGTGTCTCTGGAACTTGGGAGAGATACTAAACCACACTGTACCTTGCATGGCAGCCTGCTCCCATCAGTGTGCAAGTGTGTCTGAATGTGTGAGGAAGGTGCTATATGAATGCAGTCCATCTGGTATAATGGTCTACACGTTTATTTACAATTGAGGTAAATAAGGGGCTAAAATAGCATTCACATTGACAAGAATATTCAGTGAAACAGAGACCTATGATGATATCTTTCTGTTCAAGACAGATCAGTCAAATATTGCATGCTGGTTTGTGTTTGCACTAAAGGCCCCATGAATGACTGTGTAATGCTAATTTTCATTAATTCATTGTTTGAAGCGTTTCCACATGGATGGACATTTGGGTGATTGGTGCTCAATGTCATGAGGGACCTGATTTGAATATTTAAAAGAGTTCCAAAGTAAGCTGACACCTTCAGTCGAGACACACCTGTGGAACATGTTAATATACTTCTAGTGTAATGTAGCTCAGGGTTAGGGTTATCTGCAGGTTTCACATACTTTCAACCAAATAAATAATCAACTTCTTGTGACGTGACACAAAGCTTTATTTCCTGAAAATGACAAAAAATGGAACATTTAATAGTCATATTAGGGAGGGACTTTTCCCTCTCCTTTTTTAAAAGCAAAGAGCAATGTAGAAAACATGAAGGTACACTTATTATTATTAGTTGGTGCCGCAGTGCAGTGGCTCCAACTGTTGATGTCTTGGCTTTGCTTGACTCCTCCTAACCCTCCAGTCAATGGAAAATGTTTGCTACGTGGGTGGAGTTGAGGTGCGCCGGTTACTGAATTTCAATTACCTAGCTCAAAGCTACCAAGCTAACTAAGTATAAGACGTCAACTACATAATGAACAGATTCAAAACCTGTTCAAAAACACTTTCCAAAAGTCACCAACTGGTCAATTACTGTGACCTGCATTAGCTGAGGTGAAGCCTAGCAGACAGCTTGGGGCTACCTGTCACTCAAAGTGACCACCCCTTTAATTATACATGAGTTTAGGACTTGAAATAGTTGACCAAAACTGTTTTTGCACTAGGCTGTAGATATGTTTATTTCTGTTGTAAAGTAGACCTTTTAACAGGGGGTCTGTGGGAAATTTGACTCTGTTTGGGAGCAAGCCTAAAATGGCCATTTAAAGAACTGTTGCCACTTTTGCATTAACTTAATTTTTCATTTTTTCAACACATCCTCGAATGTTCTGTCTTTAAATGTCTTCTTTTGTCCAGCCAAAAGTCTGAAATCTAAAGATATTCAGTTTACAGTGATATATGACAGGTAGCAAACCTGCATATTTAAGAAACTGAAACCAGTAAATGTTTCGCATTTTTCGCAACATCTACATGAGATGAACTGCAGTCCCAGTCACCATCACCTGCATGCTGCTGTTCACGCAGTTACTAGGAAGGATAGATACTGACGTGTCAAGTGAATATGTAATGTCAAACAATGACACAAACGCTGAGGAAGGGAAAAGCCATAGAGCTTAAAAAAGTCAGGAAGACAGAGAGGGAGGATGAGACCGAGGAAGGCTGTGGGAGGAAGTTAAAGTAAGGCCAACCCTCCATTGGATTTGTGGTGGGGCTAAGCTGCCTTCTGGTGCTACGTGACCAGCCTATACCGCCAAAGCAAGAGGGCTCGGGCTTATCTCAGCGCACACAAGCAGCTCTGCTGGCAAAGGCACCGTGGCATGGCTGTGGGTGCTGCTGTCAGAGCGTGACGGGTAGCTCTTACCCTCTGCCCCCCCCCTTCACTTTCACTCTTTAATTCTCTCTCGCCCATTCACTCCACCCTCCCACCCCACCCCCAATCACCGCCTTCTTACTCATTCACAGTCTACATCTCACATGGTTTGGAATAACAGCATGGCAGTGAGCAGATAGAATATTTTCATTTGTCTAGTTTAAATGTTAAGTTTGTGTCCAAAAGGATAAAGGCAGTGGTAAATTTCTACTAAAACATTTCTCTCCAGGCCACAAACCCCTTTTAAAGTTCTATAGTGGACTGTACAAATGACTTTAAAGGTCTGTCTAAAATCACCTCTTCCAACCACAAATCATTACAGATGGATAGTGATGGAAAGTTTCTTCCAACCCTTCATTCAGACAAAATGATCAATTGAGGTCACTAAGCTTACAACACAAACGCTAACAGTAGCCAGGCAGGCAGAAAACAAGACTAAGGGCTGGGGTTCACTCGATCAGAACTAGTTCCCTATCAGATATATTGATCCAAACAGCCACAATGGAAGGCAGAGTGAAGTGCCGGCCATCAAAGAAAGGGGGGTAGATGCAATATCTGTTAAATACAGTAAATATCGTTTCTCTTCTGAAAGACATCCACAGTGTTGTACTCTGTTGTTCACATGAAAAGCGTGAAGGTTGGGAAAAGCATCAAGAATAAAACAAGGAGGTTATAGCCCTTCACACTGAATAAAAAACAAACAAACAACAAACAAACAAACAAAAAACACAATCAGCCACCATTCCCATTCATTCTGGTGACAAATGACTCTGCAGTGGGTAAGGGTATTTATCAGCTCCAGCTCCAGTCAGCTGTGATGTAAACGTGACACCCGAGTGGAACTCCAATTTTCGCTCCTTTTCCACCACAGTGCAAAGATGTGTTCAAGTTAAGGATGTTGGTGTGTTAATACTTTTCCATTCGTGTCCGTTTAAGCAGCATTCAAACGCTATTCAGTCACAAGAGACTGAATTAAAGGATATAGAAAGTAACCAAGCTGGTAGTTATTGACATATTTCAGTACGGACCAAAGTGATGGACACTGACATTTGCTAGCATGGCTAATATTCGATTGTTGGTCCATCTAGCAACTATGAATAGATGCATGAATAGCTAGTTTCATGTGAAATTCACTCATGAAAATAAATGTCCATGACACAGTATGCCTGCATCAAGGTGGTGTTAGCTGAACCTAAACTCGATAAAAATATATTGATATGGACGCACAGGGTAGACAGGTCAGAAGCTGATTGGTAAATTGTGTTTCCTATTCACCAGGTTCTTAGAAACATTTGTAGGCATATCAAAAATAAAGCAGGGGCTTTCTATGGGTCACATACATGCAGTTAGGGTAGTAGTAGGGTGAGACAGGTGGTCAGTGGGTGCAAAATGGCTAACTGAGTCATGAATAACAATGAATTGTTATTTATGGTCCTGGTGCAATGCTTCCATACTTCACTTCAGTATGCCTTGTATTGTTTTTGGTCGGACCTTCGTAGGTCTTTAATTGAAGTGCAAACCGAAATCATCTCAAAAACACTGCACCATCAAGCCAAACACACTATTTTCATCTTCTCTGAAAATGATGCAAGCTGTCCCATTTCTATAGCAAAACAGAAGGCTGTCTCACAGCAGCTTGTGTGTAGCAGCCACCTCTGGCTACGATCTGGATGTGTAAACACAAGAGATGTGCCACCTGAGATGTACATCAAACACAAAAAGAGATGATCGGCCATGTACCGCCTGCAATGCCAGCTATAACTCTCAACTGCCACTGTGATTAGCTCCTCATGCAACATCATGCTGTGACTAAACAGCCACAACTCAATACTGGAAACATACTGTTTGAAAGGACAAGTGCTCCAGCTATGGTTTCACACTCAAAACAAAAATACAAAGAATCAAAAGTAAAGAAGCAACAGGATGGTGATTTGACTTCCAACCTGTCACTTCTTTCAATCTATTGAATAGCCGCTAATTTAATTCCAGCCTTTCATGAAACTGCATATCAAGCAAGGCTTGGTGGGAGCCTTCAGCCAGTTAGCGTATTGCTCCTCCAGCAGCGGTTCATCCCCTCTTCGACCCTGCAGTGAAAATCCAATGAATAACTAACAGGGGAATAATCAGTCACACGGTGGTAGTGGCAGGGTCTGCCGTTCTTCGGGCGTTAGGGTAGGCCAACATGTGTGATTCTGTCTTGTTTATTAGCATTTCCTCTGTCAGGTGATGTAGATACAATGCTGCGTTAGCAGAGTCAGTTCTCTGCTTTTGTCTGCAAGCCACACATGCTCACAGAGACACTTGAATAATTTCACACACACAACATTTGCCTGTTTTGGTTGAACTATATTATGAGAGCAAAGCTTCAATGCAACATTTTTGTGTGGTACATTTGCGCATATGTAGGACCTCTTTCGTCTCTCGAGTGTGGAAATATGTCTGACATGAGCATAACATGATAAAATGCCTTCTCAACAGTGCAGCCAAGGTTGGTGGCACAGTTTGTCGAGCTGTCCGTCCGTCCTTGAGACAGATTACTCGTCTGCCTGTACCCTCCGGTTAGACACACAGGAAATACATTAGAGGATAACAAGGTGGAAGGGTGTGAAGATGAAGAGAGTGGGTGACATGGTAGAGAGAGAAAAGAAAAGGAAGGAAGGGAATGCGTGAGGGAGCAGATAAGGGACTGGAGAAATGGTAGAAAGAGCAGAAAAGAAAACAGGATTGGGGGAGCTGTGGAGGGATGTTAGGAGGAGAGAAGTGCAGCAGCTCTCCTCTTAGAAGCCATTATGTGCAGCAACTTGCTATGAAGGCTGTCCCTTTGCACTCATACACAGACTCCTGCAGGAGGGATAGTGGCATATCTCCTTTCTGCGAGTGCTTACTGAATGGAGACATAAACCGCTTCCTTAGTTAACTTTAGTCTGTGCACAAAAGGAAAACAGAATCAGACCCACATGTATTGTATATAGGCATAGAGGGAATGAGTCAAGATTGAAGAATACCTGTACAACATGTATCCAGTAAGAACATTAAGTGATGTAAGAGACATTCACTTCCTGTTTGGCCTTCTATTGGCAAGCAGAGCTCACTGAGCTCCAGAGCGGAGGCTATAGGCTGGATAAAATGATGTAAAGGTCAGACACGGCGGAGGGACTCGGAGGCTGTCAGACAGAGATGCTGGTAGCCTGAGGAGAGCTGGCGTTAAGTGTCGCACCCTGTCAGGAAGCAACACTGCAGGCATTTGGGAGATCACAGGCCATCTTTTCTTTTCCTTCCCTTTCATTTCTTCATCTTTGCTTCTTGCCTCTTCTTTCCTCCTGTTGTACTTTCATCTTCTTAGTTTTCATGTTTGTTCTTTCCTTCTCCTTTCCACTCCATTCCTTTCCTTTTTATGTTTTTCTTTTGTCACTCCCTTCTTAGCTTAAACGTTCCTTTCCTTTCATGGTCTCACGTTGTGGTTTGTTTTGTTTGTTTTGTGGGTGCTTCTTTTCATTCCCTCTCCTCTCCTTTTTGTACCTTTTTCTTCTTTCCATTTTTCTTATTTCCTTTTCTTTCTCTCTCCTTTCCTTCCCTTGCCCTTCATGTTCTCTCTTTTCTTCTGCATTCCCTTTCTTTCCTTGCCTTTCCTGTATAATGTACTCTATGAATGGATGACTTCACTCAGCTTAAACGTAGCCCATCTTCCTTCTATCATCTCTTTCTTGCTTCCTCTCATTTTGGCTGTGCTGAGCTCAGTCTGAGAGATGACTGACACTCACCCGAGCATGTGTAGACGCTGCTTCTCTTCAATCGAAGTGAAAAGACACAGCAATGATGGTGAAAAGGTAGCACGTTTGATTTAAAAACACCATCACCATCTCACTGGCTGCTGCTCCTCAGAGGTGAGAGCTGTGGCTGGTGTCATCCTGGTGGGAGGCTCATTGGTCAGCTTATTAAAATGTCGGTGGTGAATGTGCTGTGTGCCTCTAACGACAGGTCTGTCTGAAGCCTGGCAGACAGCGCAGCAAGCTGCCTGCCACATTATTACTATCCCATTAGAATAAATTAGCATGATCAGCCCTGTAGGAGCAGCCTCGTCTGCCTGACTATATAAAAATGCCACAGGGCTCCACTTACTGGATCCCATCTAGATAGGAACTACAGAGACAGGACAGCCATTAATCAATGTCTCATTATGTGATACAACAACGTAAATGACTGACAGATGTAGCATTTCAGTCATCATGTGGTGAAAACTCAGGCGTTGATCTTGAAGTGGTTTAACTAAGCCAGCACTGGCCAGAGCAAATGCTTAACGGCTATGACTCATGCTTTAGAGGCTTGTACAATTTGTTACTTTGTAGTTAAAAGCCGTAAAAGCACAATAAGTCACAGTCGCGCTTCATTTAATGGCTGAATGACTGTGACTTCCGACCTCACGCTTTTAAAAAGAGACCACAGTTGCAAGTGAATGGATAATGGGCGATGAGGACAGGCTGAAATATCAGCGGCCACTCCACCTGTCCTGCAGAGCTTTTATCCCACAATTTTCTTCATTGATTATTGACGACTGAAATGATACGGACGACAGCAGATCAATTAATTCTCCTGTCAGCGCCTGGCCAGAGGAGCAGAGTCGATGCATGATGACTCTGTAGAAAGCTTATCAAAGTACACACAAGCAACAGTGATGACAGACCTTCACCCACTCTTGACTCTCTTCTGCCTTAGTGATGCAAATGTTGACCTGTGACCCCACGTGACACAATCCTTCTGCAACCCAGACACCTTCCTCCATAGGAGAACTGCCACCGCTGCAAAGTTTTAAGCTGCTGCACTGATCTACATGACTAATTGCAGACACAAGGATACACATTGAAATTGAAGTTTACCAAGAAGTTTATCAAGAGAGCTGCAAGACTGGTCAAGTGGAAAATATGCTGATGGATCAGCATGAACTGAACCTGTGGTGCTGTTGGTAACAATCCAACATGGTGACGGTGTTTCATTTTGATTGGTTAGTGTGCTGAAGCCATCAGCAGTTTTTCTTTATTTCAGCATGTTTTTCATACAAACTCAAAGAGCTTTCCTGAGTTGAGTTAATTGTGTTATCCAAACCTAACCTGTAAGGTGCAATTCAAACTCTAGCGAATTTGCCTTTTAGTGTATTTGCTCTCAAACAACCTCCTGTGCAGACCACAAAATCAGATACAAACAGCCCAAAAAAAACTGTTGTTGGTCCAGTTCTATCCAGACCTGTGCCCATTCACATTACGAATGTATCCGGTTTGGTTGCATCAACAATGATAACGTGAAACGAAATAGACACAAAATCAGCAGTAAAGTGCTGGATGCTCTCAATCACCAAAATTTGATGTCCGTACTGACGACGTCATCGCCAAAAGTGTTCAGTGATTGAGGACTCTTCATCTTTTACGAGTCACTGAACACGTAACCAAAAGGCAACAATGCATCACTTTTAACTCTCACTTCACTATCCATGCTTTTCATCATGAAGGACAACAGGAGTTAGAACAACATTCATATGGCTTTCATTATCTCTCTTTCTTTCCCTCTTTTATGTGTTTTGTTCATTTCAATTTTTGCAGCCTCTCATAACCTCCATATTTGTCATCATCCAGTTTCCATGGCACCATTAAGCGAGTATGTAAAACATACTGAGCCGACATACCATCTTTAAGTGCTGAAATACTGCAAGCAGTTAAAAACTCTAAAATGCCTTGTGCAGTTATATATACATTGGCCTGAAATTCAACATGACATATTTGGTGTCTGGAAAATGTGGTAGGTTCTTAGTGAGTTGTGTCAGTTTTGCTGCAAGTGAAAGGTGGCTGACATGACACTAATTCTACCTTTAAAAAGCTCATAAAAGCATGTATTTGTAGTCCTGCAGCAATAAATATAGTTGCAGTATCGATTCTATCAGCAAAATACACCAACTACATAGAGAAATTGCTGCATAGCACCAAGCATGAAAGATGTCATCACCAGTGCAAAGGTAATCAGACAAAAACGAAGATCTTGCAGATTACCTTCACTGGTTCAGCAGCATTTACAATTCCTGTTTGCAAACCTTTCCCCACCACACCCCCTCTTTTCTAACCTGGACTCAAGCAGCTTACTAACTGAATCACATCAATGAAGTGAACAGAGATGCACTGCACTAAGGACTTTGGAATTAGTTTAGCTCAAACTCATTTTGTCATCTGTGAGAAGTCAGCTCCCTAAAGCATACTTACTGTCACAGTAGCAACCTGCCGACATAGAAACAGACCTGCTGCAGACAGAACACACCCCCCCCGCCCAAAACACACACGCATACATACACATCCCCTACCAAAAATAGGAGTCATCATAGGAATAAATCTCATCAGAGTCAGGTAATTACAATTTGTAGGCAGGAAATGAATTCGAAGATGAGAAACAGGGAGAGCTAGCCGTGGATGTGACATGGTGAAGTTTGCCTGAGCTGGAAGTTCATGTCAACAGTTCAGAGAGGGTGTGAACTTCAAATATCCACCCACCCACATACTGAATAACAACAAACCTTCCCCAGAAGCTCAGTAGCAATTGTACATAAAAATCTAATTAAATCTTCCACTGAGGATGTAACAAAGGTTGATTTTATGATGATTAAAAGGTTCAACTCATAATAGTGTGCTGTAGGCAAAACTATGATACAACATGAGTTCATCAATGTCCCCTGGTATTTTATTACATGAATAGTTAACCCTCAAGTTTTGAGAAAGTGTAACAGAAAAATTGCTGGTTTGAGATTGGGCGTAAATGTATGCATAAAGTTTTTACAAACACATGCATTTTAAAATTCTTATATCTCAGCTGGTAGATTTTACAATATCAGTTGCTACACAAACATAAAGATCAGAACCCCAGCCTCTGTGTCACTTACCTATGGTATAGCCTCTCTTCAGCTCGCCACACCTTGGGCTGCGGCGCTGAGAATTAGTAGTGTTGTTTTCCTGCACGGCAAGGACGGTGGTTGTCTTGGCAACAGGTGGTGCTGCCTTGTTGAGGGGCGAGGCTGGAACCAGAGTCGGGGAGAAACCTTGACTGGCAATATCCACCGACTGAGACTTCTTCTTCAGTCTGCAGGGCACAAGCAAATCACAGAAGCACAACATATTACTGTTGTGTTTATAAGATGTTTGAGCCAGTGTCATTAAGTGGAATGGGGAACGGTGTGTTCCCTTCACTGTTCAAGGGCAGGTGAGTCAAAGCATACTTGTATCTCAGGTTGTCGATGTCACAGAAATGTAATCGCGCAAGACAATTTTTGCAGTGGCAAGGAAGTTAGGAGGAAGAATCAATAGGCTAATCCCACCCTTGCTAAGAGTGAATTTATTAGCATTACTCTGCTTGCCCAGTGCAGAGACGTCTCTACAGTGAAAAGGGATAAACAATATCCAGGATCCCCCGTTGGAGGACGGCAGGAGTCCAGAGTTAAGACTGTGCTGGAGACAAAACCTCACTGAGTAACAGCCTGTCTGTTGTGAAAATGCTGGAGATAATTATTTAAGCTTTCCTTTCCACTCTTCGTAGCAAAACATAGATGGTTTGAAACTGGTGCAGAATGCAAAGGCAAAGCTTTGCCAACTCTTGTTCCCCATCAACATTCTTGTGTCACACAAAGGTCCTTAGAGTCATAATACCTAATTTGCATTCAGTGCCATTTATTTTTTAGGGTGGTCTCGGGAGGATGAAGAGGAATGGCAGGTTAACAAAAGGGATACAGTTTGATAATTTTGCTAACAAGAGTGATGACATCCTCCCCTCACGTCTGCTTCTGCTAGTGCATAACTAAGGTACTCTGATCAGGGCTTTTTTGTGTTGTTTCTCACTTCAGGCTTGCAAAGATAAGAGAAAATGACTTCAAAATTATGGCTCCTAAACCCTTTGAACCTTTCTCCCCTTGGACTTAAAAGTAGTACACTAATTTAGCATTCAACAGCATTAACGTTAACCAGCTCCGGTTAAAAAAAAAAAACAAAACAGAAAGAAGAGAGAATCAAAACTGATGTGGCAGAACCAAAGATATTGCCTTTGTGCATTCTCCACATTCTTAAAATCTAGCACCTACATTACCCAGGATTCTAGACCAACAAGAGTTCGAGTTTGGGTGTGTTATGCTAGTAGCAGCTAATGCATCCTCAAGTCCCTAACCTCCAGCAGTGAGGAGTGGTCGACAGAGTGGTCAAGTGACATCACTTGAGGCAATTTATAGAAGTAGACTTCTTACGTAAAACGTATCAAAAGTTCACGGGGTCGAATCAAATCTGCCTACTCCTCAAAGCCTGTTAAAGGATGATGCGATCCTGGGTTTGGGTTTGCACAGTTTATAAGTGAGTTCAGTGGGCTAATCTGAACAGGTAATCCTAAAACACTTAGCAGCTGGTCTATCCACGTACACAGGTTCTCACTCACACATGTGCACAGACAAAATGCACAGATACACTGACATACAAACACATAATATCGGAGAGTAAAAAAAACAAGATCATACTTATAAAAACTTTGAGTAAAACAACGTAAAAATGGTCCCTGAAACACTATCTATCTGTCTATAGTCTGAAAAAGTCCTGAAACAGCAATACAAGATTTCCCAGCACTCTGCTCTCTCTCGCACACACTTTCAATCATTCCGGCAAAACTGCTGAAGCGAACAGAATCTTTCGGCCCATTTCACCCAAGAGCCCATCCCCTGATGGACCAAAGCAGCACACATGACATAGTGTCTAACTGTCTAATGAAAATGCATAATCTCCATGGAAATACTGTCTATCACTGAGTGTGTTTTCTTTCTAAATCGAACACAACCAAACGGACCAGAGAAGGAGGTGAATAGAGGCAGGTCGAACTGTGAACAAACACAAATTATGTTCTGCCTCAGGTGTTCTCCAAAGTCTATCTAGTAAAAATAAATAAATAAATAAATAAACACTTGCTGAACCAAAGAAAAAATCCCTTAATGGACTTCATTCCTTTTTTTTCTTTCTTTATTGATTTTCGTACCTTATGTTCTATGTTTTCCTCAGAGAACTGCATGTGGAGGGAGTTTTCACAAAGCTAAACAAAAACAGTAGAAGTTATATGTCAGACTGTGCTATAATGACTCTTTTGAGGAAGCTTCCTGTTTATTTGGATGGCACATAATGAGGTTGGAGAATGAGTAAGAAGCAGAGACCTGCTGCTGGTGTTAATGGCTGTGGAGGACGAGGGAGAGACAGGCAGAGACAGAGATAGAGAAGGTTGTGTGAAGTCTATCTCCACTCCCTTAGGAGTTAGTACTAATTACTGTCTCATCAGTAGATCAGAAGCCTCTGTTCTAGCTGTGTCTCACTGAGCTACAAGGCCAAACGGTATCAAAACAGAGAGTTTGTGTGTGTGTGTGTGTGTGTGTGTGTGTGTGTCAAAGATCAAATGAGAAGGAGGAGACAGGATCAATGCGTTAAAGTGTGTGTCTCACAAAGAAAGACGGAAACAGAGATGGGTAAATAGAATGAGTACAATATGTGTGCAAACAGTATGTTCATGTTGATGGGTGCTTGTGTACAGTTCATTCATGTTGTTTTTTGTTTTGTTTTGTTTTTTTATAGCCTGACAGCAGAGTTCAATCTGCTTAACAGGCAGGACTTCACACTGAAAGAACAATCTAGAATCAACTATCAGTCATTCTCAAAGCTAAATAAGACAATGCAGCGTACAATGGCAAAAGTGAGGAAACAAATCATGAATGATGATGAATCCCAATTTCTGTTGAGACACAGGCAGGGTCAGAATTTGGTGCCAACAACATGAAACCATGGACCCAATCTGCTTGTGTCAACAGTCCAGGCTGGTGGTGTTGGTGTAGTGGTGTAGGAAATGTTTTCTTGGCACACTTTGGGCCCGGTAATATCAATCATTCATTGCTTGAATGCCACAGCCTAACTGAAAATTACTGCTGTCTATGTGCATCCCTTCATGGCCACAATTTACCCCTGTTCTTATGGCTGCTTCCAGCATGATAAGTGAAGTGTTCTTCAGTGGCCTCCACAGTCACCAGATCTGAATCCTGTACAACACCTTTGGGATGTGGCAGAACTGGAGCACCGCGGCTTGAATGTGCAGTTGACAAATCTGCAGAAATGACTTGATGCAATCATATCAACATGGATCAGAATCTTGAAGGAATGTTTCCAAGATCTTGTGGAATTGATACCATGAAGATTTGAGGCTGTTTTGAAAGCAAAGGACTGCGATGGACTTGGTTCACAACATTGTTTAAAGTTCTTAAGCCGATGATTACAGCTACAGTAATCAGAGAGGTAAAATGGCACTGACATGTGACAAAGATCCCGGGCTCACGTCAGTAACCTGATGTCACCAGAGGAAGGTGCTCTCCTCACCTTCCCCAAACATTCCACCTCCAGCTCTCCACCGTTGAGTTACTGTCCAGTAATGCTTGGTTTAGTTTTTCCTGATGCAGTATACAGTATGTAATGTAGGGTCAGCATTTTCTTCTGCTTACAGGCTGCATGGTGCCAACATTTCCAACTGCCTCAGGCTCTGCACTGTGGTAACAATGTCCAGGTCACAAGCTCTCACGGATCACCTGTGTGGGGCCCGTGAGGGACAGTGCTCGCATTCACACTAAACGACAAGAATGTGAAAAATACCATGCAAGGATGCCATTTTTGTCCCCTGTGGTCAGCACAGACCTTTGTAATGTCCTTTAGCCCAGCTGTGAACACATTCCTGGGTTTACAGAATCTAAACTCAGGTAATAGCACTGTCATGCCGTGTACCTACTTCAGCTACAGTTTTCAGCAACTTCTGTTCCTCGCTGCTGTTAATGGAGCAAGAAATGAGTATAATATCCCTTATCTACCTTAAGAACATGACTTTCACAGCGGGTTTCCATTAACTTGTTAAGTGTACTGTAATGGTGACCAAGCCAAAACAGGCACATATTGCACGAAAAAAATCAAAACCTATTACACAGTTACACATTTGAAAACAAATCGTATCATTATAGCGTGATTAGAAACTTGTGTCAAACTGTGTTAGCCAAATTACTCACAAGTCGATCTAATTATTTGGAGTAAGATTATTATGTGAGACTCAGAAATACACTATGAGGAATTTACAGTATCAGATGCAATGTTCACTGCATGCAGAGGACTGGCAGTTGCCCCTGCTCTGCATCAAGCTAAAAGTGTTTCACAAGCATTTTCGCAACCTAACTGATAACCCATGTGAGCAACACACCAAAAATGCACCCTACTTAATTGTGAAACACAGACAGAGTTCCTGGTAGGAAATTGCAGCAAGATTAAGAGGCTTTCCCACTCACACCAGTGAGGAACTGGCTACTTGTGATGCCACTGGTTTAACGTTTGGGTATGTTCTGGGTAAAAAAGCTTCATCCTGAGCCATGACTGCACCAGTCTGTATTTCCCCATGCAAGCAATGAGCTCCAGAGAGGAATGAGAGGCACACATCAACAAAGCCACCAGCTGTGACAGATTCCTATCTTTGAGCAAATGCTTATGCAAAGATGAATAGAGGGAGGGAAAAATGAAGGCAAACAGACACAGAGGCATTTTGTTTTCTACCCCGCTGTTGTGATCTGACCTGGGCCAGGAGGCATTGGTATATTTGCAGCCCTGCCAAACTGGCATCGCTGAGATTATCCAACTCTACAGGGAACCACGTGGTTTGGCAAAGGATGTATAAACAACAGGAAATTTGGGGCTAAGTCAAAACACGCTTATCGCTTCCCTACTAAGAGGGATTAGACCTAGAAAAAAGGGGCCTGCGTTTGCATTGCGTTCCATTCCTCTTTGCTTTGCTTCTTATTGCCCTGCAGCAACAACATAACACATTTTTCAGGGAACTGGTGTTTATATAGCAGCAGATAGGCTGCTGTGCTATATAAAGCCCATAAGAGAAGGCTGGGTTGACGTCATACCCTGTTACTGGCAGCAAAATGACCCGTCTGACAGTAATGATGCCTCGGAGTGCCAATACTCAGAGTTCTGCTTATGTAATTTTAAAAGAAAGAAGGGGGAAATAAAATCATCACATTTATTTATTGCAAAGGAGCCCAATTTAGTGATAAGGCAATGGGTTGGTGACTAATGCTGAATGATCTTGTATCGTTATCAAGCTGCTGCAAGTTATTCAAGGTGGAAAGATGATGTTTTCCTTATTTCCTTCTTCCAAAACTGCAGGAACAGATCTTGAAGTTGCACTACTCAATATTCTTATTTGAAAAGCTACAAAAAATAACTGTTTAATGCAGTGATGAACCCACAATCATTATCACCCAACTCTGCAGTTCAGCCTTACACAGCATTTTAGCATCTTTCAGATCAATGTTTTGGTTCTATGGCTGCAACTTTATTGTCTGGTTGAGTCTCACCGTGGAAAAAGGTGAGTAAACAAAGGAGTTGTACTTATCTGCTATAGTTTGTAAGGCCAACATTTATACAATAATATAGTAATATATAATGTATTCTACCCTGCGCACACTGAAGTAGCATCTTGTCAATATGTCTGTTAGTCTGTTAGTTGTAGGGTATAGTGGAAAGTTTTTTTTATCCAACTGCTGATACAAAACCTGAGGTCTGATACCACAGTGATACTTGGATACTTTGACGAACATGAAGAAATGTCAACTGTTATCATTGTATAAAAAATTTGGATTAAGACTTTAGGAGATGTCTTCTAATCCCATGTCCAGAATATCGACCAAAAACTGTCAACATCCTCAGGCATTCACACCATCCATCCATCGGACAAAATTACTATTTGAAATGGATTGCAGGGATTTCAATTCCTGCGGTCTCCGAAGCAGGCAATCATAACAAAACAAGGGAACGGCTGTGAACTGGCTTAAGCTTAATAAGAATGAGTCAGTGACGGCTGAGACTGTCAGACTGAAGCTGTGCTCCTAATACTGACACATCGGGAGAAAGAGAGGGCAGCAACAACCTGTGGCCATGCATGTTAATGAGGGCCCTCTGCTGCATCCGGAGGCCTAATGAAATACGGCTGGACCTCGCCGCTCTCTGCTCTGCTGTCGGACACCTCCACATAATGATGTATGGAGCTCTACGCCGCATTACGCTCATCTGCCCTTGCTAAATGCCAGAGCAACAATTCTGAGTCAAAGGGTTATGTGGCAGTTTTGACCAATGAGGCTTCAAACTAAGGCTGCCTCAGGATCAAAGTGGTGAGAGCAGCAGCTAAAGGCCAGCCACAAAGCAGACAAAAAGTGAAGTGAAAAACGATGACCTGCACTGCGTTATTAATTCCTGCATCCTTGATTTTTCCGATCATGGCTGTGTGTCTCTTTTACTGGATTAAAACAACCAACACTTAATTTTCTTTCATTTCATTCAGAGTTTGACTGCACTGTTCAAAAGCAACTTTTAAGCATTAAGCAGTAAGTTAAGTCCTTGAGCAGCAATTGAACAATGCAATCAGAAGTGAAACCCACCTCGCATCTCCTTTATCAGTTGTGTAACACATTAAAAGAGCTTTCCCATTACTGAGTAGTGACGCTCACTGTTTCCATGCTGAGTGGGTGTTCACTTTGCATTCCCTCCTCGGCTGCATATCTAGTCTGATGCCATTTTTCATTCTTGACCCATCTCCTGTTCAGCAAATTCTTGTTTTTTCCTGTTTTTTTGATTCTTTGAGACCCCCTACATTCTCTTTTACTTTTCTCATGCATTGCTTTTGTTTTTCCCACTGGTGAAGGCAGACAGTGGCCAACTCCTGCAGTCTGGGTGGAAAGGAGAAAAAAAAAAAATAAAGATGAGAAGCTGTGTGTGTGTATTTGAGTCTCTTTTGTTACACAAGAGTGAGAAGGTGAGATCTGTTATTGTGTCAAGATGAAACAGCATCTTACAACCGTGGAAACTCTGGATGACCTTCGGCCTGATTGACGGAGGAGTGTTGTTTTCCCTGGGCTTTCTAAGTTGAAGGGTGTCACTTCTTTTCAGTAAACCTGAATTACTGTACATTATTGGCTATTAATTTAAAATCAAGCATGACACAGACAAAAATGTAGGTGCACTAGTGAAAAGTACTTTACTAAAACACAGTTTAGAGGTACTGTACATCGCTTTTTATGCTACTCCACTGTGTACACAAAAGCGACAGAAGGAAGTTTCAGCACATGCCAAAAAACAAAACGACATCTGCTACGTTCAAGTGACAAAATCCTCTAGCAACTGGAGAAATGATCTTGTTAGCTGTTCAAAGATGACAACAAATTTCTGCAGCACAACTTTGCTTTCTCTTCTTTCTTCCTTCCTGACTCCAAGGTTGGGGACCAAACATCTTCACTCCCTCCCTGGATATGAAGCTAAAAGTTGCTCCTGCAGCTAAAGTGAAATGTTATTTATTCAATAATTCATCTACATTAACAATCTAATATATAATAATCTATTAGTAACAGGGGACATTTTTTTACAGAACTTGTACTGTTACAGAGACACAAGTACCTTATACCTGAACCTGTGGTTCAAGTTTCAGTAGTTTCAATAGACAGACATCAGCTTGCACACTTAAAATAAATGCTTAACCGATGACAGATAGCACACGCTTATTAAAACAATACCAGATGAAGACACCAGCACAAAAAATGCCTCACCAGCCAACCAACCCTCGAGCTACGTCTAATGATTTCTCCATCACTTAGCAGCATCTACCAACAATGTTGAACAGCTCATTTTTGATCAGAAACCGGCCTATAAATCAGCAGCTTGGCTCAGAAGGACACAGCTGGGGGGAGAGGCTGCTATTCATTTCCTAAAATGTATCAATATCACACAGAAACACCCCGCAGCCACAGCCTTTCACTTGACTAACAGAGGAATTATCTTGCCTGACACATGATGGGGAGGGAAAAAGAAGAGAGAGAGAGAGAGAGAGAGAGAAGGAAAAAAATCACTGCTTCATTAAGTGTCTGGCTCTGACTCCGGGGCATGATTTTCCTCTGTGCACCACTCAAGCAACAAATACAGACATATACGGGAGGAAACGCATGGACACTTGCTCTCTCCGTCCCCATCTTGGCGACAAACACAAACAAACGCCGTAAGACTCAGCAATTCAATCATACGCAGCCTTCTGCGCTTGATTCAGTGCGTATCCGCGGGGCCTTGGGACTGTTACTGCAGCCTTCCACTGTCCTCCTCCTCCTCCTCCTCCTCCTCCTCCTCCTACTCCTCCTCGTTGCTAGCCTTGGTCTGGCTCTCGCACTCTTATTTGCTGAACGCCGGCGACAGGCAGCAACACGATTGGTCAGCACAAGTAGTGGATGCAACGTCATGCCGCTGTGGCTTGTGGCGGTGAGGAAACCAGGGATGTGTTCTGAGTATTGGCAGTTTTCAGCTGTGTGTGGAGTGTTGTCATGTTAGATGATAACGGCTGCTAAGAGCAGGAGAGGCAGGCGAGATGGCAGAGATGAAAAGGAGAATTTTAATTATCACAGTTATTGGCTTCCCACATTGCATGTGATTTGTTAGAAAGAATAACATGCAGAGAAATCTCTAAGCAACAAAAGTGCATTTGTGGAAAACATAATAAAGAGTTTCCCCACAGCCACTAACTGCTACAATTAATGTGAAACCTGAGAGTAATATTATGTATGCAGAGATTAAATTGCAGCGAAAGATGCCGTACTCACACTTAATGGCAGACAAATGAGAGACAAGAGGTTACATTTAAAGAATACTTCATCATTTTGTGAAAATTTTGGAAACTTTTTTTCTGTGAATTTGACAAAACAACTGTGTACTACTTTATTTTAGAGGACTCTTATTTCCATTTCTTAATAATTCTTACACATTTCTAGAGATTCATAAGTGGTTGAAAGAAATTATTTTTTTTTTTGTTGTTTTTTGTTTCTTGTAAGAAAATGCTGCAAGTGTTCCAGTGGAACACTCCATTTGACCTGTATATAAGTGCCAAATTGGGAACTTGTTAGGAAATTAAATTCTTTCGTGGCTCTGTCCAATGTGAAAAAATGAACAAATCTAACCCCTAAATACAACTGTATTTATGTTATTTAGCTTGTTTTTTAACAAGAACAAATAATATAATATAATGTTCAGGTTAGTTAGCAAGTTGCCATCTCTTCTTCTTTAATATTCTTTTAAGGGTAAAAAGCAATCAAATAAAAAAACCCAAAAAACAATACTGAATTAAAGCAGACTTCCTCCTTTTCCTTGTGCCTTATTAGCTTGCTGTATTTGTTGTTACTAATTAGTCAGTTTGGAAGCTCTGAGACCACTGTGGGCAGAGGGGTCAGTGATTCATGATGATCTTGTGTGATGGATGCATAATTTTGGAAAACACAAAGTCAATAAAAAAGTTGCCTAAAACATTCTCTCCTCCATTTCGACAGATAAACAAGACTGCCAGTGCAATCCCATCTGACCTCGAGCAGGGGTGGGTGTGAAACCATGCTCATTTGCTGACACACAAATCTTTGATTGGCTGCCCACTCTAATTTACAAAAAAAGCCTTTGTGCCAGACCACGTCCATCTCATTTGTACCATGTCCTTGAAACAGCAAAGAGCATCCCCACCCCACTCCATGTAGACAGGCTCAGGTATGAAGGGCGCTACATGCCATCGCTGACAAAACAGCCTTCGGTTGACTGAGGGGCCTTTGTTGTCCTAAGGAGAGCACAAGGACACCATCTCTCTCTGATGCTGGCATAACATGCGGCTCAAAATGATTAGAACTTTGGAACAGTACCAAATCCGCAGATGAAAACAGTCCACAACAAGTACATTAGTTAGTCTTGTTTAAGTAATGTTTGCTAAAAAATACAGTGCCCAGCTGTTCGAAGAAACTATTCAACCTTTTTCATCCACCCTTGTGAGTGATGTCTCAGCAACACCTTGAGGGAATTTCTTTACATCTGTCACAAATGTCCACTTGGACTCAAGGATGAACTTAATTAGAATTTGGAAATCAGAGGTCAGTGATGAATCACAAAACACGATTTTAGCCATGACTCAACAATTCATCACCAATGAGAAAAAAAAGTGGAGACTGTGACCATATTTTGCATTTGGTCAGATATTGACTTGGTGACACTAATCTTGGGTGTCCACCCTGAAAGTGTGCTGATTGTGTAGATCTTCTGCATTGCCAGACTGAAGATGTGTGTGAATGTTTTAAAATTTGCAGCAACATTCATATTTGAAGCACTGCAGTCCACCACAAGCTCAGTGGTTCTGACGAGCTTCAAATGATTGTCTTTACATCATGTGATGAAGCTCTCTAACTGTCAAAGCAGCAATTCTAGCTTATTATTACTTTTATACCTAGTTCAGTTTAGTTGAGAATTGACTTTTATTAGAGTTAAGTGCTTTTTTTCCCTTGTGTTGCAAAATTAACCTTGTTACTTAAAAAATCAGTTTGAGCCCTGTTGACAGACGGTGATATAAGGATTTGTTAGAATCAAAAGGCCAAATCAATTTAAAATACGTTTATTGCAATTTTAATTATTATTATTGCAGCAAATGGAATTCATTCACAGCGCACTGCTTTGAATGCAAAAAGTTAAATTTTGCACAGACTCATGCACGGATTGTGTTAACTCGGACTTTAATCTGCACATCTGTTCACTGCAGGACAGAAAGCAGTGATCGGCTGGAGGCGCCAACATCTGGTGTGGCTGGCACCAACTGACCAGGTCACACAAATTCGAGATGTGAAGGGGACATTATTGGAATGAGTCAACTATAGATCAGGATGTGTATTCATGAGATGACTGTTAATGTTGTTTGGCTTTAAGACCTCTCTGCTGCAGATGGTAAACAGCACAAGTAAATGTGTGGCTGCAGTTACCTGGACTGAGCCAGTTATGCATCTCCACCTCCACCTTCCTCTCCGTCTCACTTTCTTGATTTAACTCCTTCTCTCTCCTCTTTTTCTTCTAATCAGCTTTTATCCTCCCACATCACACATTCCCCTTCTTTCCCTTTCCCTGCCTCCCTCCCTCCCTCTGCCCCCGTATTGTCAGTTTGCAGGATGGCTGGCTCAAGCTGGTCAACCTGATGCCCTTCTACAGCAAGTACTATTGGCAACACTTGGCACATTCTGCAGCTCACTGAAATACACTCAGCACAGACATTAGCTTACTCAAGTGTGATACAATTAAACTCCTGTAAAAAATGAAATGCACAGGAAATGGAAGCCGTCTTGTTTCATAAATCTGACATGGTAATGTGTGAAATGTTGTGTGTTCCCACGATCAAACACCAACTCACCGGCACACTTGATATAAGGAGAAACTAGAATTTGTTTATATAAAAAAGTAGATAAGTAAAGTGACACATGAATGGCTTTGGCAGGTACTTAACATTCCAATAAGAAAAGATGACTTCAGGAGTGTCAGAAGCCAGAACAAGAACAAGAAGAGGATGCTAACTGCAACGATAAGAGAAAGAAAGGCTCCGAAATGGAAAGTGACAGTAGCAATGGACACGGCAGATGAAGACAGAGTTTCCAGGAGGTCTCGGGGCAGCTGTCAATCACATCAAACTCACTTGCACCAAATCAGTAGAGAAAAGCAGATACCAGCTCCTATGACTTGGCATCTAAGTGCATGTGATGTTGTCTAGTCACATGAAACAGGTTGATATCAATTAAAACAAAAATGCAGTCATGTTTATCAAAGGATCAATCTCCTTCAAACTCTGTGGACTTCTTCTAACTTTCCTGTCATTATTCAAACAAGTAGAGATGAAGTGAAACTGCTGTTTTATATGAATTCCTTTTACTGTTCATAATAACTAAAAAAAAACTGTGATGCTGATGGAACATAAGGTTGCACTAAGTGACTGTCAGAAGTAAAAGTGACAAATGAAATGTTTGAAATATTTAAGGCACGACAGTCATGTTTTGTTGCAGCAGCAGCACAACAGTACTCACGTCTGACTTAAATTTTGTCTTGAAAATGGTGAAGACAGCCTTTTTGCAGCTGCATTGCAAGTGCGAACGTGGTGCTATTTAAAATTGATCCTCACATCACACTTTAGATTTGACAGGAAATCCTGCCACTGACCACACCAGACACCACCCCTTTTTTTTTGTTTTGAGTGCAAAGATGACTATAACCATCAAACAAAAAACATCCAACTACTGGTCTGGGAACAGCTGCCGGGAAATGTGGTTTAAATGTGGGTGGAATCAATGAAATCAGATTTAACATTTCTCAAAGCCAATCAATGTATCCTGAAGGTGGAGCATACTAAAGCTTTGATTGATGGCGCTCCTGTATGCTCTCTTGTTCTAATTTACACGACAACAAGTCTCATCTCCACGGATATATTAGTTAACTGGCCATAAAATGGCTGAAAAGACACCATTAATGACTCCATTAAAAAAAGATGTAAACAGAAAATGGACTGAATTTACACAGCGGCTTTGTCCCAGGAGCTTTACAATGAATCACACACACACACACACAAAGTAACAGAGTTGCCATGCAAATTGTGGGCACAATCATCACCTCGCAAGCCTAAATTTGACATTGATCACTTGACTGGACATGAAGGCAGTGTGTTTCTGATAAATGCAGCAAATGTTGCATTTATCCTCTCCAGTCAAAAATGTGTTTTTCTTTTTGTTCCTACAGCTGAATGTTTCAGCTTCACTGTGTAGAATAACATATGAACAGAGTCTGATACTATAAAGGCTGTTTTCACGTTCATTGTTGAACAGGTAAGTCTTTCTCTTTGCGGGCTGAAAATCTGATTTTAAGAGTCAGAGCCTATGAGCACAATATGTGAATGAGTCGTGGATCAGGTTATGGTGTCGGACCCGTAACCGGTGGATCGCCGGTTCGATTCCCCTTAGGTACCCTTGAGCAAGGTACCTAACCCCCACTGCTCCCTGGGCGCTGCACGCGGTCGCCCACTGCCCCGGGTTTGCTGTGTGTGTGTGCACGTCACTTGGGTGGGTTAAATGCACGAATTTCGTTGGAGTGAGTTCCCTCCAATGACAAAATATGTCACTTTCATCTTTCATCATTTTTCATCTCGTCCAACATTCAGCAGACACAAGTTGAACGCAGGAACCTGAAGCCTTAAGTGCACAAACACTGAGAATGAACTTAACAGTAAAACAAGAGACATCTTGTGTCCAGCTGATAAAAATGCCTTTTGTCATTTTAGATTCAAGACAATAGATGGACAAACTGTGGATTAGTTAGAAAAGTCTGAACTGCCCCATTAGATTGTCTCTCAAATAAAGCAGCAAATGTAACATGAATGAACAGAACGTGATACCACATCACAGTTCAGGATAAAGCTATGTAGGCTGTTTTAATTCATTTAAAACATTCTGGGAGTAGGGGGTGGCTTTATCTACCAGCGACCAATTAGCTTAGCTTAACATAAAAACTAAAGATGGAAAGAACAAAAAAAAAAAATGGTTATGGTAACAAAATCTGACCACCAGCAACTCTAAAGGTCACTAATCAACACACTCTGTCTCCATCATTTAAGACTAACAAAAGTGAAGTGTCAAAACAACAAACGGTTTAAGGGTGGACTTTATATGGACCAGGGAAAGTCATTTTGCAGAATCTTCTCCAAGAAGTCCAAATCATAGTCACACTATGACACATAATCACAGGCAAAACTAAATGTGATTTTTACATTAAAAAACAATGTACTCCTTTACCCATACACAAATTCACATTAACTCTTATTTTTTTTTAACTTTTTAAAAAAGTAACAAAGCACTTGGGCACAGACTGAAGGAAACAGTGACTCATCATGAAGTGGTATAGTCACATCAGGCTGAATGGCTCATAATGTGACTAACAGTGTTGGTGTCAGGTTAGGCTAAGAGAGAGCTGACTGATCTCTCCCACTGGGCAGCACTTAGTGAACAGCCTGTCTTCCTGCTACAGCAGCCAGCGTGCACCACGCATGGCAGCTACACTTGATATTCCCTGCACAGCTCAGCTCAAATGGGACATCTGTTAGCTTCCTGCAGCTCGACCTCCAGAAACCCACTTCGTTCACGATTGAGGCATCATCAGAGGAATATGGATGAACTGCCCAGCTGCTTTGGTATTAACTACCAACACAAACTGGAATTCAGTTTAAGATAATATTTTGGTGTACTCTTTATCGCCTGAGTACGCTGTGATTAAGGGGCCTTCAGGTGGATTGGAATGCACAATATAGCGTTCAATCAGGTATCTTTGTAAGTTGAGGCAGGACACCCTCTTTGTAAAAGGTTATACTTCTTCAGGAAAACACAGGTACACAGATACAAAGGGACTGGAGAACAAAAAGTGCCCAGCTTCAAACTGATCCACCACCTACGTGAAGTGATTCTGTGAATTTGACAGTGTGCTGCCCCAAGGTGCAGCTGACTGTACATCTTCAGGAGGTCTCGAGTAGATGCTGCTGACAGGTTTATCCAGTTCAACAGCCCCTAATCTACTCCTTTTCTTCTGAGAAATCTTCACGTTGCTTCTCCCTGTGCCAGCTGCCATGCTGCTTCTCCTCACATTGCTGATGCTCAGCTCAATAAAAGGTTTTCAATGGAACGATGAACTGCAGCTGAAGGTGTCAGTTCATCAAAAGAACAATTGTCACTGTGGTGGTCGGGGTTCTTGAGAGGAGGGACAAACCATTCACATGCGAACATTACTATTTCCAAAGACTTGTACAGTAATTGCTCAATGGTTGCGAGACCTTGACCGAGGTTGTCTTGTCATTTGCTCAAACATTCTCTTTTAACCTCTTTTCTCCAATAACTGCTTTTCACATCACTTATCTGCAATCTCAGACCAGGTAAAAAAAACATTTCTGGCCTCAGTACAGTTCCCTTTACATTAGAGATCTACCAAACATTCAAGGCGTACTGATTATCTAAAAAACAAATCTACCTCAGCAAAAACTGAATAATCCAATCCAAACATCCTTGACAGAAGTCGTTACTAGTACACAACCAATGACCGGAGCACAGATGAATTCAGAAACAATCAAAACTAAGAAAAAAAAACATGCTCAGACGGGTTCATGATAAAGCAAGAACTGTGCTGTAAACACACCTGAAATGTGTGTTCATCAAACCTCACTGACTAGCAACAAAACTGTACTCTCCAGGTGCACTGACTGCAGTACAAGTCCATTCATGCTGCGCTGTGCACAGAGGCTGAGCTGTTAGAACTCCCAAACCAACAGTAAACCATGTGGGTGACCTGTTAGATAGTTTAGTGATGTGCTCACACACGCACACACACAGGACTGAGACTCTAAATATGGCTGGGAACCAGTTATAATCGGTGCTGCTCTATCTGCACTAATACCCATTCATCAGCAACATGGAGTTAGGAGGTGAAGAGGTTGCTGTGTATTTACAGCCCCTGATGAATCATAAACAGACAGATGCTGTAGGACACCAGGGATAACAAGCAGGTTGTGGAGCATGACTGTGTATTCATGAGTACAGTGCCTGGATCTGATCTTGTTTTGTTGTTTTGTGAGAGCAATGTTTGTCATAGGTCACAGGAATAAAGGTCTTTTAATTTTTATGATAAACTCCTGAAATAATATAGTGCATACTTCACTTAACAATTTTCTGTCTTTAACCAAAGCCTGAACTCTAAAAGCACCCATATTACACTGCTTTGCTCATTTGTCCTGGAACTTTGTCCACTATTCTGAACATTTGTAGGACTTTTTGTCCACGTTGGTTTAAAAATAAAAGCTTACGAGCTTTCTTTGCCAATTGTTAAATGAAAAGACTGAGACTGCTCTGATGACTGTAGGCTGAATAAAAAGCTACAGACAGCAGGTGACAAACGCAGCTAAGCATAAAAGCTGCAAACACTACATTTTTTTTGTAAAGATTGAACAGTGCATTAATTAGAGAGTTTAGCACCATGCCTACACAGGTGATGAAGCCTCAGTCCTCCATCTGTGCTTGCATAGGATGTGTTCATGTGCAGCTGTGACTGCAGGTCAGCTACATTTTGGCAGCGCTCCTACCTAACAAACTTTAGTTACACGTTTAAAATTGTTTGTCTTGAGTCTGTATGGGATCAAATAACATAAAAACTAAGTAAGTAAACTTTGTCTGAGAGGAGGCCCACAGTTTCAGAATCTGAATGGCCCACCTTTATAGGCAGACTTACAAAAGAAATATCAGAGAAACAACCATAGAGGTGAATCGGTTCCTCTGTGACACACTCTCAACACAACTTTCACATCATGAGCTTCTCAAAGCAGTGGTTGTTCCTCAGGTGTTTATATTGTTTTGTGCACCAGCAACAGGATTTGCATTTAAGGTTAGGATTAAAGCAAGGATTAAGATTTATTTTGGAGTAAGGGTCAAGGTTAAGCATGTAAAGATGGACGTTGGGGTTATAGGTTATGGATTTAATCATCAGTGGAAGGTTCTCTTCAGAAACAAACCATTAGGATGCATACATCCAAATGTTGGATGTGTATGCCCAACAGTGTCCCTTCTGGCTGCCGAGCCACAGTTTCAAAGCTTATTGTACTGCGAAAGTCCTCAAAAGCCATGGTGACACAGCACTTTGAGTTGCCATGAATTAAACAGCGAGCCTTGTGTTTCTCCTTCACTAGCCGCTGCTGATGGCCGCTGGTTGCAGCAGCGGTGTGCTGATGTGGAAGGCTGCAGCCACAGTACAACACAATTTCTCCCTTTTTTTCCTCCCAACATAAAAAAACAAACATGGTAAGCCTGTGGCCTGTCTTTGCCTTGTCCTTGTCGTGTTGACTCTCCCTCCCTCCCCTCCCTTCCTCCCCATCCCACGCCACTACCGTCAAGCGAGTGCCAGTCTGCCCCAGCTGGGTTTTCAGATGCGGGGAGTCGGGCACAGCGGGATGGAGCTGCAACTTCTCTCCATTCTCTCTCTCTCTCTCTCTCTCTCTCCCTCTCCCCGGAGCATCTTCTGCACCACTGCTCTGCCACCATTAATTCATCAGTGCAAATCTTCTGCAAACTTCCTAAACAAACAAGTGTGCTGACTTCTGCTCCTCAACACACACATAAACACAGCTCACCCCAGCTTAGACCTCCTCAGAAGCAACACACGCACTCTCTGAGTCGCTGTCCAATACGCTGAACGATGCCGCGTTGATAACTGCTCCATGATCTAGATGGAAACAGACAGACACAGCTTCTCTGTGTGTTTGACCTAACAGCTGCTGACATAAATACTTGTTTTCTAATTTGGTGCCCGACAAAAAAGGAAACGCGGACGTGAACTTGTTTAATGGTAAGTTGCTCATGAGTTCATCCACTCTGAGGCTCACAGCTGTGTTGTTCACCTCACTCCATAGAGAAGCCCACACTAACATGCACACTAATTAACACACACTAACTAACCAATGCTATCAGCTCCATCTAAAAGAGCTGTGTAAACAAATGCTCTTGTGTACCGTGTTAATTTACAGCAGAAGATAACAATTTGGGAAGCTCCCACTGTTTGCTTTGCAGATTTAAAAAAAAAAAAAAAAAAAAAGCACCTACAAAAGAAAGAATAAGCGAAAGAGAAGCATCAATCAGCCTTATTCTATCCTCAAAAAAACATGAGACTGAAAAAACTGGCAAATAATGAGACCATTTTTAAAACAACAAAACAATATCAGTCTATTCCTGGACCTTCAACAGTGTCGGAGTAATCTCCAGCATAATTAAGCAGATGGACTTACTATAGAATTTATTATCAACTCATACATAGATTTTGACTTATATTGGATATGTGAGGCCAATACCAATAGTAATATATCACAGTAAAAAAAAAAAAAAAAATATCATGTAACAGTTCATGGGCAGCACAGTGGTGCTGCGATTGACTGCCGACCAGTCCAGGGTAGTCAGCTGGGTTAGGGTCCAGTCCCCCCCGACCCTGACGGATACGCAGTATAGAAAATGGATGGATGGAAGTAACAGTTCATCATTTGATCCCGTAAATTTGGTTATTAAAAAGTTGTTGGTGTTTTACAGCAGATGAATAAACTTGTCAGTGCTGTCTGGTAAACAACCTATGTAATGGTGACAATTTTTATTAATCATTCCAAACATATCTTTCTGCATTTCTATACTGCGGTTTCTTGTCATCAGTCATTCAGCTGGCCTGGCCAGGCAACATGAAATCAAAAATAACTGTCAAAGAGATTTTCAAATTCACAATATTTTTAGTGCTGCCATTATTTTTTATTACGCCACTGAGTGGACGGGCCAGTCTAGGTTTTGACTGACAGCTGAGCAGCAAGATGCACTAAGAATGTAAAGATTCTTGTGCTGCAGAGTGCAGCTCATGAGTTAAGAAGGAGAGACAATATTCTGTCAGCAGTGATGCTGAAAATTAGGGACTACATCATTTGGCATCTCAACCAACTGTCTACGTAGAGTGAGGAAACAAATGCATTTTCATTAGATGCACAGACAGGGGGCGCCATCAGAAAAAAACTGCCAAAAAACAAACAGTCAAAAACATAATTTAAGCTTGACTGGACTGCAAAAAGGGAATAAGCACAATTGTCTGTTCATAAGGCAGACGTGCAAACATGGAGGATGTTTGTGACTCCAGTGAAACATTTAATGCTTAAACTTTATTTATTTTAGCTTACATAAGCGGAACAGCTGAATATTTGTCAGAGTTTAATGTCTTCAGACATATCTAAAGAGCTGACTACATACACACACAGCATGTTGTTGCTCCAGGGTTCAGTGTTAATCATGACCGACAGGGAACAATGCAGCTGCCACACGCATGACTTTCAAGGTGTGACCCTCTCATACACACACACAAACAAGCTTGCATGTACAGAAGTGTAAGAGCAACACACAGCAATGTGTGACTCTGTTCTCATTAATTCATGTTTAATAATTAACGCACAGAACACAGAATTGCATAAAGCAATGCGTAATTCAGTATTTCTCTCCCTTTATAAAACATGCATCCAACCATCAACTGAGCACATGTTCCCGTGAGCACATACAGAACATGTGCCCCAAAATACCAACTGTACCTCTCATCCTCATTAATTACTTTCCTCATTGGAAACAGATGGTGCGGTTCGGTCAAATGGTCGAGGACGAGAAGTGAAGAGTGGGTGTGTGTCTGTGTGTGTGTCTGCACAGATGCATATGTCATGTTAAAGGACACGTTTATCTGAACAGATTTACTGTGGTGATCCCAGGCACTTTTGAGTATTTATGATCCCTGTGGACTTAACACATGCCAGCATCGACATAACATGCAACATTAAGGGCAGTAAAGTGGTCACCATCCAGCCTCAGATGAATGTTATTAAGTCACAGGAGGGTTACTTGTCAGTAAGGTCAGTAGATGCAGATTCCTCTCACAGCCTACAGTTGTTACATGTCCTGAATTCTGATGTTTTTTCTCTTTTATGTGACACAGATCTGATTCGACATTCATATGTATCCCATGTATCCTCACCGCTAAGCTAAATCTGATACACGTATGACCTGTGGCTATACTGTCAGATTATGTAGTTTTCATGTTGATTTCTATGGGAATGTGTCACATCTCTGGTTCGATCTGGAAAATTTGGAGTATAACTACTCAGGCAACAAGAGAGAGTGAAATTTTACTCAGCAGTAGCATATCAATGTATAATTTCAAGAAACACACAGTAACATGCTCTTGTCTTCTCTGAACTTTCATCAGACAGTCTATCTGGGGCACCAGGTTCCTGCCTACACTGAGATGCCAAATCCAGTTTTTTCTGATCAAAGTGGATTAAAGGTGCAGTGGTGAAGATTAGAAACATGTCCTGAAGTGCTCATTTCACTCGTTCTGCCAAGGTGTGTGTCGGCCGAGGTTTCTGTGTGTATGTGCAGCCCCACTTAATACAGAGCCAGGGCAGCAGGTCTTGACCAAAACATTAAGATCTAGATCCAATAAAGTGGTAATAATAAGGACCAAATAAAGACAGACATTTTGGTAAGGTGTGGATTTGTAGTAAATGCTATCCGGGAACTTGAGTTGTAGTTGTAGTTTCCTTGTGGGCTGATTTCTAGCTGTGGTAGTAAAGAGTTAGGTGTACTACAAGCAAACTAGGTCATAAAGCACGTTGTTGACCTTGTCTAAATGCAAAAGTGATTATCCTTGTAACAGGATTATACCAGTAACAAGCATACGTAGTCTCAACGCAATGAATCAAAAAGTGTGAACAGCAAAAAGAGCAGTTTTCTAGACAATCTCTCCCTCAAATATTAATATTAATTATATTATATTAATTAATAATATTATAATTATATTAATAATATGTTAAATACTTGACTATTTAGATTTTTCCAATTGACATAATACAGACTTTCAGAAGAATAAAAACTGTGCATATTAGTGTTAATTCACTTGTGAAAATCCTCATGAGCCACAGAGCAGCTCTTCTGCTGCTGTCAGCTGAAGTGTTGATCACACAGTTTATCCAGCTATGCTAACATCCAGACTGGAGCTGCAGAGCATCGCGGCAACGTGCAAAAATGAGTGGTGCTGCTTTGCATCACACTGTCCTCCGTGACTATTTGACTTTGCTCTTTCCATCACAGTGAGTTTTATAGTAATTTCGAGAATACTTGTCTTTTCAGTTTGGTTAAGTTAATAGCCTGTCATGCTGTTATTCTCTACATGCTCTGTGTACAATGACACAGTTGACATTAAAAAGGTCCAAACATTTGACTGTCAAAGTGAAATTCCACTCAGGGGGCTTCTTGACTGATGATTCTGACAAAAGAGTGAGTGTGCATAAGTACAAAGTGCTTGAGAGAGATATCTCATGGCTGATCATCTGGTCAAACTGGATGGCATTAACACCATAATTCTTAAAATTTTGTTTCTTTTAAAAATAAATGCCTTTCTGATCTCTTCAGAGGTTTGATTTGAAGAGAGACAGATGTGCTCGGTGATTCACATGAAATGTACAAACTTTCACCTGCAGAGAATTCGCTGTTTACTCAGGTTGTTGCATCAAATACTTTCTTCATGATTACTGTGTAAGAGTGACATGACAGTCACTTGCACTGACACCAAAATAATACTTTTAAACAATCATCAGCTTCCAAATGTTATAACCACTGTGGTCTTAAAGAGGCCTCAGTTCTAATCTGTCCATTTCTGCTCTCAGTTGCTGGTGATGCTGCACTGAAGCGTTACAATAATTTAGCCCGACGGTTGGCTCATTTTGTGTGACCATACAATAGCAGAGAGATCTTGCAAATGGATGGTGTGTGTGTGTGTGTGTATGTGTGTGCCAAAAGCTGGTGTGTAAAGTGACGCACAGCCCGCTGCACTTCAGAAGGCCTGTCATTGCAGCTTAATGACGACTGTACCATCTGGTGTCAAAAATCAGAGGGGTATTTTCGAGAGCCCTATTAAGACGCAATAGCCACTGCTGAAAAAAATACCTATTCTTTAATGCAAACCCATCTCTGACAAACCAATTGTTTCCTCCACAATCCCACTAAGTCTTTCAAATCTCTCCATTCTGCTCTCCTGGGAGGAAATGCCAGTGTTGTTGACGATAAAACCGTGTTGTTTTTTTCTCCAATCCCCTCACAGAATCGATTGAAAGAGGTTCCCAAACCACTATCAGAAAGGGTTTGATCCTTGTTTGAAGACAGAAAATTCTTGGAAAATCAAGAATTCTCCTTAGTACTTAAGGACTGTGCTGTTAAACTGTTCAAAGCTTGGGGAATGGCTCTTACCAGAAACAAAAGCCTTGCCATTAGTTCTTCTTTGATTTACTTGTTAAAGTGCTCCAATACAACAAATAGGCCTTTCCACTATTTTCCTTCAACAGTGGTCTCCGTTTGCACAGCAAAATTTATGAGTGTGCTTGTAGATTTCTCTCAATATACTTTATCTTTATTCAAAACAAACATCAATTTAAAATAAGGCTATGTTTAAGACGCCATTAGGGAAAGAAATTGCTTTTAGGTAGAAAGGAGAATCCAGTAGCATTCAGTACATACCCTTCAGGCTCCAGAATGGGTTCCATTGACTCCTGTGTAGAAGAGATAATGGAATCGATCCCTCAAACTGCTTAACTTAAGCGTAGGAAAAGGCCTGTCATGTGACCTTGTCCTCATTAGGAGAGTGGGGCACTGTGCTAATTTATTTACCCAATATAACCCAGACAAGCAGGGATGCACAGACAGAACGAAAAGAAGTGGGGGGGGGGGCTTGAGCTGGCAAAGCTGATTTCATCCTGTTACTGATGCCTTAGCCAAGACCTGAGGGGTAGGAGGAGGAGGAAGTGTGTTTGTGTTTGGAGGAACAGTAGATGGGATGACAGAGGAAAAGATTGAGATGGACAGGACAAAGAGAAAAAGGATGGAAGAGCTGTCAAAGCTAGCAAAACAGAGACAGCAGGTTGGTAGTGCAGAAGTAGCAAAAAAATAAAAATAAAAATAAAAAAGAAGAAGAAGAGATCCAGACTTGATGAGGATGGGGTGGGGGTGTGTTATGTGCCATGTTTTGCCCAGTCCTCGTTCTGTATCTCGGGTGGCCGGTGCTCCAAGGCCACGTCACTTGGGACTGTTCCAGGTGGTAAAAGCATAAGGGCTCCTGGTGGCTGAGATGTGCCACACTTAGCCATCTGGTGATGAGTCATTCTGTCTCTGCTCTTGTTTGCTCTGACTGGGCACGAGATTGCAGGCCATCAATGTGTGTGTGTGTGTGTGTGTGTGTGTGTGTGTGTGTGTGTGTGTGTGTGTGTCCCTAGAATGCATTAGCACCCTATTTATTGTGATGGCAACTCAGTGGAAACATAATCAGTAAAAGATGAGAGTATCTGGATTCCATCTGCGATATGGTGATGAGAGACGCCTTGACAACTCATTTAATTTAGCAAGGTTGTGACTCTAAAATAAAAGTCCTGTGTATCACACAGCATCGGGGGCGTATTACCAGAAGGCGTCACATGTGTAGTGTTAGAAACAGAGGCTGAAAATATGCGAACTAAGATGCTAACTTGGTAAAAAGTATAAGGACATTTTGGACAGTGAAAAGACATAAATGTATGGTTCTCACATGAGTCCTATAAACTTAAAATGCATCTGTGTGCTCCAAAGAAAATACAACGAGGATGAGAGATGGACTGGAGACTATGCGTGCGATATTCTCCCCAGTATTGTGTACGCCTGACGGAGGCATGCATGCTGCCTCCTAGATCGATGCAGCCAACTAATGGCCATGTTCCTATGTGACAGCTCCTCTCCTGCAGGCCAGCATTGACCCAAATCTATGTTTTCTTTTTCCTCTGCTTTACCCACAATTCCACATTCACAGCTGGGACAGCAGGGACTCCACTCTCTAAAATCCCAGTATGATTGTTCATAAAGTTATCATGCTGTAGACGCTGGTGTAGCAGCCATACTTCTGCCCTCTATCCTCCAACATGGAGCCTTACTTCACTGTACACAACAGCCGACACAGTACAGTGCTTCAGAAACAGGCAGGATTTGTCTTCAGAATGTCTACTTACTGGTACCAATTCTGTAATGTAGCCTACAAAATATAATTCATATTTAAGAGATTACAAACTAAGCTTCTTATTATATATTATCATTTCCCACTGAACAATATCTTCACAAGCATAGTGTTGGAAACAGTAATACAAATATTTTAAAATAGTCTAAAACCAAAAATTAAAACTAAACCAAAAATGTGAAACAATCTAAAAGTTTTGTATAGAAAAAAGCCTAATACAGGAAGTTTGAAACTTGATTTAAAAAAAATACTTCGAAAATAAGATCATTTTCTTACTTTTTTCCACTGAGAAAAAAAAAAAAACTTTGAGCACTCAGTTACAAACAAAAAAGACATATTGCATATTGTATCTGGAATTGAAAAAAGATGGTAAACATTTGGGGAAAAATAATACAGATCATTAGCAATACTGTTTCTTTTAGCTCTGCCCCAATCTTTGCATCTTTAGTCTCTCTCTCCCAGAGATCTAAAACTATCAAAATGCAAGGTAAAATCAGTGAGCCATTAAATCCTAGAGGGGAAATTGTGTATTCGTATTGCCTTTCACTGCATCTCACAGCAGACATTTTGACTTGTCACAGCAGGAAAAGCGCAGGCGTTACTAATAGCATTAATGCTGGCTTAGTTGTATTCAGCAAGCCAGCATGCACAGCACCAGGATCCTGAAAATGAAGCAGCTAAATGGAATTCAGACATCATTACTTTAATTATTTACACCTGTGCTTTACCCAAAGTGACATGTCAGAATGTCTTCTGTGGAAAAGGCCTATGGCTGGTGAGCCTCCAAAGTTACCCGTCTATAGAAAGCTTGAGCGTTCCGTGGTGCAGCCTTGGCAGATGAAAGTGGCACAAACCCCATGTCAACATTCTAGGTTTTAAGGTTTTTACATGACATGAAACTGAGGCTTATTCTATTGTTGCACTATTAAATGCAAATATGAAGCTGAAAAATCCCAGCTTTATCTGTAGAATAACAATTCATATTAATATGACCTGACCAGTGATCCTAGATCAGTGTTCCTGTTGTGACAGTATTTAGAAGTATGGGTGCTGAACGGAGGCTGGCCTTTAGCATTCTGTCCTATTACATTAGAAGAGTAAAGAGATGCAACACATACGGCATGTTTTTGTGCAGGGAATCAAAATCCACAGCTTTAGAAATAAGATTTTTTTTTCTTCAAATTTTTTCTTCAATTCTTCAAATAATATTGGCTTTGTTTGCCTGCCTGTCCACTGTTGGCTTGTGTATTAACTGAAGGCTGGACAGAGTGAAATCTAACTTGTAGTGAAACACTGCATAGATCTGTTCTTTCAGAAAAAGAAGGATTCGGACACACAGGTCACAAAATGTTGAAACAGTGTCTTGTACTGAAACAGCAGCAATAAAAGCTGCAGCCTTAACATTTCCACATCCATCTATCATTGTCATGGGGACTCAATAGCACTCCTGGCAAGACAAAGACTACTGGCTGAGGACTCGCAGTGAATCATAATTACACTTATATCTTTCACATTTAGCAAATTAAGAATCGTGTCTTATTCTTATTTCCTGTAGCCACTGCTTGCCAACTGCACCACTGGAAAACGATGTGCATTATTTCCTGCTGAATGTATAGTAAGCCTAAGTGGCGAAGGAATTAATAGCTCTACACTTTGACTAATTTACTTATTCTCCATGTTGCCATGAGTGAGAAGAGTAGATTGACACCACTCTCTATCTGTTGTGTCTGAGGATGGGGCCAGGAGAGTGAGGATAGCTTAGCATAAAGGCTGGAAACAGTGGGATAAAGCTAGCCTTGCTCACTTCAAAGGTAGATACTAAGTACATATTATGCCTCTTTTGTTAAGTTCATACACATAAAAAATGAGTATAAAAACAACAGGTTACTGTTTTACAGGGGGTTTATGTACCAGACCACTTCTTGGGAAGTTGCAGTCTTAACGTTAAGATAAGCTAAACAGCTATCGGCCAGACTCTCATAATTAGTATTTTGACATGAGAGTGATACTGACTCATCATACTTTTGGTGAGAAAGCAAAAAAAAAACATATTTCAACAATGTAATGTCTGTGAGAAGAGATTCAGCCATAACGTCACGTTTGAGCCTCAGTCAGACTCAGATGACGAGTTACTGTTGGCGGCTGACACAGCGTTAGTAGATGTGAAACAAAATAATTTCTGCTAAGATGTTACAGTGTGTTCACATCTCCATAGCACACCAAGTTTGCCTGGGAACTGGCTAATCTGCAGCAGCAGCATTCACAAATTAGACAGCGACTGGCTTTCAAATTTGTGACAAACAAATCTCTGAGTGTACATCTGAATCTCAATCGAAGTGCACAAACATCTCTCCCCCTCCTTACAGGAATGCCAAAACACTTCTCTAGTGACAAACTTTGAACAGACACAAATCAGTATCAAGTAAATTATGAATCTACTGGTGCTCACACACTTACTGATGTAATGTTTTTACACATCAGTTATACTTTTCATACTGTCGAGAGCAAACAACAAGTCATTTGAAGTCACTCCCTTACAAATCAGCTCTGTTGTCTTTACGCAGGCTGTCGCTGGTCTGGTAACAGAGTCATATGGCTCAGCAGTTTTTGAGGCTGACCAAACCACACGGCTCTCTGTCACTGTGAAACCCTGCCAGAGAGCTGCAGAGAGCAGAATAAAGAGGTTAGGACAATCCCAGGTCTCCATCTTCGTGAGAAACGCCACCCTCACCCTGAAATATTTTGGGTAATGAAACTCCATCTGGCCCATCTGTATCCTGGTGCGATTTGAGTCGGGCAGTGCATAATGATGGTTCTGAGCAGAGGGTGAAAAATGGCGGAGCATTGTAATGCCTTCCTGACAGACAGCCGCTGCAGAATAGCGATTTGCCTGTCTGGACGTAAATAACTTAGTGGAGTGAGCTGTAAAAAAGAAACTCAGTCTCTAAGAGAAGGAACAAAACACATCATATTTGAACAAATACACTGTTGTAAAACAAAGAAAAGCATTTAGTTTTGAAAATATTATAGTGGTACTAGTTTGCCTGAGTCTAAATATGAAACAGTTTGCAATTGGTCGATAGTGGATGACCAACATAAGAACAGCGCTACACCAGCTATAGATTGGAAATCCGACACTCTCTATATCTCTAGCCATCTCTCTCCCTCCGTTTGAGACTCTATATTATCCATCCACTTCGTATATATCCTGTGCAGGGCTGCAGGGTGTTGGAGCCTCTCCGAGCACACGGGGGATGAGCTCTCTACATTATACACAATCACAAAGTGATGCTGTCATTTTCTCCTCAGAGGAACAGATGGCTTTACTGTGCTGCACTTGTTCTTTAGGTACTCCGTGCCTCATTTTTAGAGACGCCATCTTGTCAAAACAGTGTTGCTTAGTTGTGAGAAAGACGCCATATGTCATGTTATATATAACAGTGGATATAATTATTGATATACTGACTCAGCATACAGCAGAACATCTGTCCACCCAAGACCACTTTGAAGATTTTGATGAAGTTTTTACTTAGTTTCTATTTTTTAAAGCTCTGCGTGAAACATGATATTTCTTGTTGATTCTTGCATTTACTGATGACTGAACTTACTGAACTTAAAGATGGAGTTCACACTTGAGAGTGAGGAAGAAAAACGGGCACATGGAGTAAACTGAAATGATGTACACTGAGGATGATAAAGTTACAGTACATGGAAGAGATTGTTCACTCTCTGGTCCGCAAAACCAAATCTTAATACAGAGATATGGTAAGATTGGCAGAATTTTTCCTTCCAAAACGTGATATCTCCTTAAGACAGTTCTGCTATTTTATGTGAAATAAACTACAGTACATCCATAACTCCACATCCAAAACTGCGCAAGAGAAAAAGGCATCTCGCAACTACTGTTTGAGTGACACAAGCAAACAGAAACAGATTCTTTAATATGAACGAAGCACTCAAACAGACTCTACACTATGTACAAATTAAGTAAGCGATTAAAAAGCCTTGGCTTTGAATAAAATAAATAGGGATAGCAAAACAAAACATTAACATGTTTTACATTCAAGAGTAAGACTTTAATCCTGTTCTATTAATTTAACTTCAAATGTGGGTGAATTATGTGTATTAGTACTCGTAACATCTTGTTCACTCTGAGGTTTGTGTTACTATCGTCTGTTTATTTATCAGATTAACAAAATGACACAGGCAACATTTGTTAACTAAAAAGTACACGGAGGGTGCGTTTTAATGTAAACATTAAAGGACTTTATCTCCATTTTGCATTTTCACAGAGCAAAGCCTGTGACAGGGGAGCAGCGGAGAAGGTCTTTTAATCAGAAAGGCCAAGGTCTGCACAGGAGTAAGAGTGAGCTGAGGGGAGGAGGGAACATTACATAAATAGTTTTATTCTGTATTAAAATTCATTATCAGAGCAGAGATTAATCTTGTCAGACTTATATTTAGAAAGAGCTTACATCACGATGGTAAACCGGGTTAATACTTTGCAGCACTGAATTACAGAAACCATTGTTTATGTAAGCATCAACAGCCAAAAAGTCAACATTTACAAGCAAACAGTTCATCATCTCCTTACTGGCTTACTACAGACTAACAAACTACAGAAAGTGTAACAATATGAACAGGTGTGTCACAGCTTACACAAGCCCTGAATTCTAACTTACAAATTACAAGATAAGTAAATGTTCCTGTTGTAGTAACTATAAAAACTTTAACGAGTCCTCAAATGTGAACGGTGTGGCAGTGGATGCAATCATTCAAATGCACTCCAAATGTGAAATGGCAGCTTTCACACACACACACACACACACGATGCAAAGTCTCCATGCAGTGCAGCTGTTTGACAGCTTGGAATGAAGATGCTCAGTGACGACGTAGCTCTGTACATCATGAAGAAGATGATTCTGCATGTGTCCCTGGGCTAACGGAGGGAAAACTGGTTTTGACATTTATAGCAGACAGCCGGTAGCACACAGACATAAAGATCTCGGGGGTGAAGAATCTCATCCTTTCCACAGACCGCTTTCCTCCATTTCGGAGGAAAACCTGTTTTTGTGTGCATTGTGTTCATTCTCTCTTACACACATTGTGTGTGGATTCCCTCTCACTCACACCTCAGAGCAGAGCTGATTACCCCATGTTGCACACACTTCCTACACACGTACACACACACCACTGCGGGTGACTACTCACAGGTACACCGAGAGATGAATCTTCATTAGCAGCAGAGATCACTGAATAATTTATAGCTATTCAATTTCACACACACATACACACACATTTAATTAGCTTTTGCAATGTTTCCTGCTGAGCTTCAGAGCTTTCACCAGACTATTGACTTTAAAGATTGGATAAAGGGTTACATTCTTCCATGTCTTTGAGAAATAATTTCATTTATGCAGTTCTAAGTTGGTCCAGAAAACAAACAGAGAAATTACATTGTTTCCAACACAAGAACAGTTTCAACCACACTTAATGTGCTTATTCAACAGTCAAATGTATGCTTTCTTTCAGTATGAGTCATCAAACATTAACTGCAGGCAGAGTTCAACAGTATAATAGCCACTGACCCCATGGGGTGAAAAATGAGGGTCAAAAGGAGTCTGTATGGCTTCGACTGTGTCCGTCATCCATTTGATTCTGATGTAAACGCTTCAGACGTTTGCCCTGAGCACAGCAGCAGATCACTCCTCCATCACACAACCAGAAGTTTATTTAATTTACTTCTATAAAATTCCAAAACAGGTTCATATGAGGTGCACTATGTCTGACCGGCAACAGAGTCTACAAGAAAATATATTCAAACCCTGAACTCCTGAATTATGTATGCGATAGAGTGGATGCTACGTATTCTGATGCGCTAAATGACCTTTCATGATAATTGTGGCCATATGTCCTTGAGCATTCAGCCTGAGAGTGAACATTATGCAACTGGGATGACTATACTGGACTATATGTTAGTTTCAAATGTCAAACATGTCAAGGATAACAAGGCTGGATGAAGAGTGTCCCTTCTGTTGCATCTTTTATGAAAGCAGGCGCCACACTTATGTGATAAATGCATAAATGCATCCCTATTATTCCATTACAGGGAGCCAAGTTATGGTTTTGCTACTATACTTTGTCTTTTTAAAAATAAACTGGACTGAAAATACCTAAAATTAAAAAAAACAATTAGGTTAGTGTATTTTGAATGAATTTGCTTCTCCACTGACTCCAGATAAAATATAAACTTGGATGGACTGTACAGGACTGTAATGTCACTATGTCTCGCAAAGGAGCCAAATCAAAAATAGACTCTTTTGAGTGTAATGTCGCTCTTAGTATTTTATTTACCCATCTTTAATTTTACTACTCCGTCCCCTCTGTGATTTTGTGCAGTTATTGCTAATTTTCCGTGCGCTATCTAACTTGCTGCACACAACAGCAGACTAAGTTAGAACAGTGGGAACAAAATAGTCTGCCATCTACTGCCATTGAAGGCTACATAATGTTTTACTAAATATATTTTCAAATATGAAATAGCCACCTTTCTAATAATCATTCTCTGTCCTGATACATTCAGTTATATAGTGTTCCTAGTGCATTTTTGGCTTGTCTATAGCCCCCCCCAGTATCAACCTAATTTTATCTATACCAGTGCAGACAGCTGTTTCTTGACTTAATCCAAGAGATTGTGTGGTGCAGAAAATGGAATTTTGTACTACGATTTTTTTGGGGAAAAAAAATGATGTCTCTTTTCCAGTAGGCTCCTCCATTTTATCTCAGAGGTACACTGAATGAACTTCCAACCTAGAGAAGACAGCCAGGGATTCTGCTGCCTGCTAATGAAAAGACACTGATTGCAATTATACACAAACTCTGGTGGTAATCACAGTGTACATGCACGTGTGTCTGTATGTCCTTTCATGCTTTCTGATCTGTCTCTTCTGCTGTTTTAAATCTTGCCACCTTTGCTTTTTTTTTATCTGCTCTTCCGACCTCATTATAGACCCTCTACCTGTATGCCCATCTAACTAAACTGTATACTCATTTACATCTACCCATAAAGCCACCTTCGTATTTGTAAATCTATCCATGACAGCCATCTGATCCCCAGCTATTTTTATACCCATGATGCCCCTCTATTATCTAGCCACCGACATAAACGTTTCAAAATTTGGAATGTCTTCCAAATACCAACAGTTTTGACAGCTGGTGACTGTGGCTTTCTTTTCAACACTATATATTTGTTTTTCAGTGGTATCAACATACATATATGTTGACTTTTTAATTATTTTAATGACACTGACAGGCCTTACCAACAAATGAAATCATCAGGATAATATTACAAGTTTAAAAAGTTTGCAAATTAACCCACAAGCACAATACAAGCAATTATTGAGCAAGGCACAGTTTCATTCAATGAAATTCAAAAGCCATATCCATGTTTCTACCTCCAAAACCTAAAAAGACCACTTTAGAGAATATAAAACTGTGGAATTTAAATTGCTCATCAGCAAAACTTTCGACATTATCTCCATCCTTTGATAAAGAGCTGATGCAAGCCTAATGCTGCGGGGTGCTGGCTTTGATAATATCTGTTCTTGACAAGTTGACATGCACAAGTCTTGACTTCTTGGGTCTTGACTGGTCTCACTACCTCTATGGTACAATGAACTTAGGATGACCCTGAGGCAGATGGTGAGGACCATGCCATTATCATGCAGCACAAGTTGCCTCCAAGGACAACAACTCTGTCTGCAGCAGGGACTACATGATGTAATGGTACTTCACAGGATGTAAAGAACATGTTTTACCAGGGGACACTTTATTTCATATAACTTGGCTGGGTTTACCCTGATTGAAACATTGTGTTTTCAAACGGTTTGATTAGTGAAAAATGTCAAAATGTAACATCAACTACCACTCCTGGGTAAAACCTAGCTAACACTGGTTAAATTCCAGCTGATGGCTTCTGGAGTGCTTTGTTAGCTTCTTTTTATTTAAATTATCTTACACGATGCAGCTGGAAAATGTTGTGAAATGTTTGCTACAACAGCAGAAACAAATACAGTAGGTCGTCACCTTGTTTTATATATATATATTTATATATATATATATTATTATTATTATTAAAATGTTTGTATAATTTGCTTTTGTCAAATCAAAACAAATCCAGACCAGGCCAGATAAGCAGTGTAGTAGCACATCCAGCAGGAGGAGGAGGAGGAGGTGTGGAAAGCAGGTTCTCTAAAGCAAATGATTTCCTCCTGTCACATCCAGCAGGGCCAGCTGTGCCTGCAGTTGTCACATGTCACCTTCTATACAGCCATATGGCAACACAAGACTACCTCTGGATGGGCTGGCTGCAGCTGCATGCTGGGAGCAGTATTGAGTATTAATTGTTGACATTATGCTTTCAGACACTGATAGCGTGCAGAACACCATACGTCTGACTGTAATGAATTTTGACTTCCTGATTTGTCTAATAAAAAAAAAATGGACTTCTTATTTTGCTCACAACTTCTCCTAGCATTTTGAGAGTTATTTTTCCATCGCATCACTGAGTTTCAGAAGGGCAAGCAGGGCTCAGTGTTGTCCTTGTGGTCCTCCTTCTGCGGACAAACGTCAAGGTCATTTACAGCTGTTGTATTTAATGTATCAACTGGTCCTTTAAACACCAGCAGTCATAAAAGCCTTGTTAGTTTTACTACACTGCCTTTAGCATCTGCCTCCTGCACCCGTCCCCAGGGTGAGAGAACACATCATTTATCAGGCCTTGTTAGACAGAGACACTTTGAGCGACATACTGATTGTGTGTGGGATGATTATATGGCAGCCACGGATAATCAAACCTGCGAGGTGCACTTTTGTTCTCATGCCTATTTTTGATGATTTTTATAACTAGGTAGCTATCTATGCAAGAAGCTGATGTTCCAGGTCTTCATCCTGCAGTCAGATTCATTGATTGTTCTTTCGACCAGCAGAAACAACCACAAAAGTATTTTAATCTTTGTACAATTTGGTATATGGACAGCAATCCACAGATCTGCAACCAGGCCAATGCCATAAAACAACTACAACATTCACTGCTTAAATCGCTCTATTATCATTGACTGACTTCTAATAGCCAGGTTGCAATGTTTTGTGGAAAGTCTGAAACCAGAAGATTAGAGACAATTACAGCGACATCATATAGTCCACAGTTTTGGAATGACATGACACATACAGGTGTAATCACAGTTGGATGCCCTCTTACTTTAGACCCTGTAGTGTCAGTCATCCTTTATCCTTTATGGTATACTTTCACACTCTCACTTTTCTCATAAGATAGTGAACAACAGGAACAACAATGATAAAAGAGGGAACAAACCACAAACAAGAAGTACACATAATGAAAACCCTGAAGAAGCTGTTAAGCGCATTTTTATGAGGCTGAGAGCTGAAAACAAAGTGACGTAAGAGGAGACTGAACACTATGAGTCATTCTCTGCTACTCAAGATCGCCTCTGTTTTGAACAGTTGATTAGTGATCTTAGCAGACAGCCTGATCTGACCTCTACATATCCCCTGCTTCAAGCTTTCGTCTCTGGACATTCTACAGTTTGCTAGTGTTTATCAGTTCCATGACCAAAAAGAGCAAAGCTCATTACAGATGAGGGTGCACTGGCATTCAGCAGAAAAAGAAGCAGTATCATGGTGCCTATAACTGAACATTCATACTCACAGCATTAAATCCCATCCGCTATTAACCTGTCAGATGTCAGCATTAGCAAGTGATGCTCCATTTATGCGGACAATGACTGTATGCGCCTCTGCACGGCTATCAGGCAAAATGACTTGCAAAGCTACTCTCCTGCATAGACAGTTTAATTCCTGATTTAACTGCTGCTAGCCAGCCAGTCGCTGTTTTACATGTTCTTTAAATGGGATTCATGCATTTCTCAGTGTGACATCGTCACATCGACAGAGAATGGCTTTCAAGACCCATGTGGAAAGCGTATCAGAAACAGATGATTTGTATGGCAGGCCAGCAGGGACGCATCTCTGGGAGTGAGGATGTTTTCAGAAAAACACGGGCAGGACATCAAATATGGATGTCTCAATTTCGCAAGGCAAGTAGAGTGAAAATGAATATATGACACTCGCTTGCTCGTGCCTCTGAGATAACTTCCTCCATCACAAAGGCATTTCTGAGTCGGTTAGTAATTTTTTTTCCCGCCACAGATGTTCTGTTCATTTGAGCATAAGGTAAAACTTAAATATTTTTGCTAGTCACTGTCTAATTGTAAACAATTACATCGTGAAAGCACAGTTAAGAATATCAGTGACAGATTTGGCAATTGGCATTGCAAGTCAAAAAAAGTTTCTTGTAGAGTAATAGTAAACTAGCATTTAGTATTTTGTGAACCTGCTCATCAGAATCAGAATTGTCATTTATTGCCATGTAAGCGAAGAGGTTTATATTACAAGGATTTTGTCTTCGTGATTGGTGCACACATAGAACGTAAGAACGAGTAACATATAATAATAGAATAAAATAAAATAGAATATGGTAAAACAAAATAAAAATAAGCAAGTAAGTAAATAAAAGTAAAAAAAGTAAATAAGTAAAATAAATATGGTTCTGGAGGTAGTACAAAAGTGAGGTAGTACAGAGTGGAAGTAGTGCAAGTAGGTGAGGTAAACAGTGCGTCATCTCTCATAATATACATCACATTTAACAGAAATAGAGGCATCTAATTATTTATTTTCACAGTCAACAGTTTTATGAAACTTTCTTGAGTAGATAGTAAACTACTATATAGACAAACATGCTATCACTTGCTGTTTGCACCCTCCAAACCTTTTAGATGTCAAGCATTTCTCTTATTACAGCTCTATTCCCACTGCTTCTATAACAATGGAGAAAGCCAAAGCTGGAGAGGCCTGCCATGTCTGACTCCAACTGGACAACTGCTGCTTGAGAGAGGGGTTTGGCAAATGGCCAGCTGTAAACTATAACTGTTTATAAAGATCAATATTCAGAGTTCATGGGGAAATCCTGGGCATTTCTTCAATGTAAGTTATTTCAAAATAGTAGTACTAATTTACCACAATCATAAGAGGTGAACAAGCAGTTGCTGCTGACTCAGTGGCAAATCTCTTACGTGTGAAGTGCTAAAGCTGGTGATGACAGGCCCCATCTCACCTCCCCATTTTAATTTAGCTGTGGGTGGTGGAGAACAACCTTCCTAGCACTTAATCAGCACTAAAAGACTGTAAACACATCACAAGCTGCAATCAGACTGCAGAGAGCAGTCTCACAGGTCAGGAGAATGAATTGCATTTGATTAGAATTAGATTTGGGAGTTATCAGTTGTTGGGATCTGATACACATATAACACCATCCAGTACACATGACTGTAATACCCATACATAGACAGGATAATATGAGGTCAAAGGCTGGTGAAAGAATCAGAAAGAACTTGCGAAATGGGAGAGAAAAGCTATATCAACTGAGCTGACTTCTACCTTGAAAGGAAGAGAACTATGTGCAATTCACAAAGTACACATAGAAGCTAGAAATTCATTTATGACAAGATTATGTTTGTTAAAGTCAAATGATACAGGTATTCAGCAATACAACTTGATGATTCTAAGACTGACTTTGACAACCGAGAAATGCAGGGGCAGTTGTAACATGATTTATTAAATATTATGTCTATTTACAGTATTAAATTAAAGAGCATACATTAGATGCTGATTGAAGAAAATTACCCAAATTAAAGCAAATTAATGGTGTCTTTGGAGAAGAGAATATAGACACAGTCACAGTATCACTGATGTTGAGGACATAATTTTATCTTTTAACTCCCCGTTCCTCATATCAATATGTAAAGGCAGAACAATATTTCCCTTATAAACATTCCCTCACAAACCAGGCGGATTCGCCCATGATATTCCTTTTAATATACGTATAAATTTGTCTTTATTTTGGATTTTTTGTTTCACTCGTTCGTTTTCACTCGTGACTTTAATTTGTTGAACACTGGCAATTAAGAACAAAGACATTAATAATTTATGACATTATTAATAAATTACAGATATAATTTATTAACTAGACACCTGGGTTATTAACCTTTATATTATATGAACAGGAAATTGTGAACTAAAACATTATGAATAAATGGCTTATTTTCTGACTTCACCAGAATGTTTATGGTAAAATATACTGTGTCATCCAGCGGCAGAAAACTGTAACACACCCACACTGACCTATAGCCTTCTTTATGTTTTAGTTATGGTTTCCATTCCATCTCTTCCACCATTTATTCCTTATTATTCCTAATCCCGTGTGCACAACCCCTCATTAGTATGATTCTGATGAACAGCAGGCTCACCTCATGTACATTCACATGTCCACAGAGCACACACTTATTGAACTCGACCATATTCCATTGCTCTGATATGCTAGTTCTTTCTATGTGTGCCACGTGTGTTGTGTTCAGGGCGGCACCACATTATCTAACTCTCTCCTTCTTTTATGATGAGTCACAGGCCCAACCTTAGGCAACAGAGCCGAGAAAAGGGGAGAGATGTAATTTGAATTCAGCAGCAGTCAGGAGGAGATGGAGGGAAAAGGGCAGTTTATTTTAAGATGCCTCTGTACCGCTGGGTAGGTTTGTCAGAAATCATTTAGAGATGCTCCAATGGAACTTAAAAATAAGATGAATATGTGTGTATGCGTGCGTGTTTGTGTGTGTGTGTGTGTGTGTACACATGCACGCCAAGGAATTAAAACATCTACCTTGTATCTGTACTTTTCGGTTTAGTTTTGTTGTTTTGTTTAGTTTGTCTTCTCTCTGATTAGTTGATTGTCCCTCTTTGCCGCATTGGATATCACTTTTATATGCATCCTGCCCAAGGTACACATGAAAATATTCCATTTTAAAGCAGTTATTGAACACACATGGTTTGTGATGGCTGAATGAGAAGACAGATACCACTCTCATGGCTATAGAGTGAATATAAAGATAATGCAAGCGGCTATTTAGCGTAGTTTTTCTCAAAATAAGTGAACAAAGGTAAACAGCTAGCCTGGCTCTCTCCAATAGCGACAAAATACAACTATAAACAACATGTCATATCAACATGATAGAACTGGTCTGTTATTTTGTTATATCCATCCAAAAACCAAATGATAAAAAGACAAAACTTTGGTGCGATACCCTGGCTCGCTGTTTGCCCTCTTTATGCTAGGCTATCATATCATGTGTATGGTTTAAAACAGTTTAACAGTCATTTTCCTTAACAAAAACCTGTGCAGCTTCCGTCAGTTCAAACCATTAACGTTCATACAAGAATCTCTCTAACGTACTTTGTCGGGATAAAAGAAGAGAATTCAGCCAAACTAGAGCACATGGTCCAATTTCTACAGCCTTCCAGGCCACTTTACTTGTACTACTTTAGGGCTGAAGGAGGGAAAGAAAGGAAAACATGCTCCACACTAGAGTAAGTGGAGCGAGCAGCCAGCTCGGTGTAGGAGGCTGATGAGCACTGGCGTGTCGTTGACGCTGCTACCTTAGCCTTGCTGTGAACCCTGTGTAAAATGAGTAGAACTGGCACCTTCTTCCGTCTGTCCTAATACCCTCACTCACTATGGAAATGTCTCAGTGCTCTGATTTCTCCACCACTCTCGCACTGCATGCCAAATTCTACTTTTATACTTTGAATTGGGTGAGAGGGTGTTAGTGGTGGGTGGCTGAAGGGCTTTTTAGTCAAGAGGACTAAACTTGTAGACCTCTTTTTAAAGTTCCTGACACATGCGATCAGCTAAAGAGCCATATGTGGCTGCCATGACTGCACTGTGTCAGCTTTATGATGATGCTTCATTTACTCAGTTTTAAACTTATCCACATTGGTTTTGAACATGTGTGGGATCATGAATCACGCTCCCAACAATGGCTCTTTCAAGGAGAACAAGGAGACATGGTAGTATTATTAATGTTTTAAGATATTAGCTTGAATAATGACATTGAAAATGTACTATGCCATCTGTTGTAAAGTCATAAATCAAAGTCAATGTCACACTGGGTTGCCTCTCAATGAAGAAAAGCTTGTGCCTTTTAGATTTTAATAGCGCTCTGAGACCACTATATTTCCTACTCATCCATTACAGAGACCTTTAAAGTCAAGCCCATACGAAGATCTGCTAGAAACCACTACAAGCAGTGCATCCAATCAGATCAAAGTGGTTGAACCTACAGACCGAGTGTCTGACCATGTGACCAATAACAAAGAGATTATGGGCGTATAAATCAATGTTAAAATACAACTTTAGCCTCAATATAAATGCTGTGGAATGAAAATTCTAATACAACATTGATTCACCATCATGTATGTATCCTAAATTACTATCACTACATACAATACAATACTACACTACATGAATACAACACAGAATATTGTTTCTCGGCTGTCAGGATTAGACTGTGCTGTAAAATATGAGCTATGGTAAACACAAATGTTTGAAAAATCATTAGTTAAATTGTTGTCATTAAAAAAATGAGAGACTATAATTAACCTCAAATACTTGAATATTCAGAATAATTGTTTAAGTATTAGAGTTCACTTACCACACAAACAGAGAGCTCTGCAAAAAGACCAATAAAAACAGGCTTATTGTCTCAAACTCCTTCATAGAACACCTTAAGCAAGGAAGTCAACTGTGTCTTCATTCAAAAGAATCTTTTGTTGTTTGGAACTTGTGTATGTTCAGAGGGAAGCTCCAAATTAACCTTTAATGATCCTTAATGACCTCTATAAGTCTGTACAAAACTGTGCTGTACAAGATGCACATATATTCCAAATGTATAGGTAACAATAAAAGGTCCTCGTGTGTGGGTATTACATGTGCACCAGATACTGTATATGTATTTTTTCCATCCTAATTTGTCTTACAATGACTACCCCAGTCCTTCATTTTGGTCAGTATTACCCACGTTGCTGTCCTTAGATGCCACTGTCAGTCGGTCACTTTCGGAAATCACAGGAAAACAAATGGTATGATTCATGTTTTAATGCTTCCTGCCAGATAAGGATGAGCTCAGAGCGCATTCATCAAAAAAGGAGAGGCCCTGCAACAATAAATTCAGCCACTGCACTTTTCCACGATCACAAAAATGTCACAGCAGTCAGCAGATTGAGTTAGACGCAACGGCCGTGGGAGATAACCGAACATGCTGCATATCTGACTCCTAATTGCTGGCTGTTTGAAGCCGTTCTGTCTGGACTCCCTGTTTTTTGTATTTATTTATTTATTTTCTCTTAATCTCTCCTTATATAAGATATGGAATAATTTGAGCCACAAGGATGAAAGCTCAGACTCAGAAAGACTACACATTTACAGAGAGACTATCTTTGAAATGGTGGCAGTTGTTTTTTTGTTTTTCCTCTGGCACTCTACCCACAGCGAATTATCATGCTTAACAAACACTGCTCTCTGGCTACCACTGGCCAAATCTGTTTGCATGACATAATACTGTACCCTCAGAGATAAAGAGTGGACGAGACAACAAGAAGGGAGAGACGCCGTTGGCATTACAAATAACTGTTGTAGTCTCACATACACAGAAAAATTCAAATAAACACCAGCTTTGCTTTGCCAGGAGTGCAGATGTAAATTTGCTTGGTCTTCCTGTGTCGTCGTGGTTCTGTTGATGTTTTTGTCCCTTCCCCCGGTTGAGCAGCGTTTACCCTCTGCATGACATTGAGAACTGCTGGTGTTTCAGTGTGAGTAATGAAATAAAACATTAATTTGACTCTTCTTCAGTGTTCACCCCAGGTCAGTGATCTCCTGCGGCACCAGCTGCTACAAGCTAGCCGAGCTGCAAGGCATCCATCCAGCGGGAGGATGAGGAGAAAGAGGGAATGAAAGAGAGGAACGCAAGATATAGAATCTGAAAGAGAAATAGGTTGTAATCAGGAGAGGGAAGGCCAAAGGGGAAAGCTGATTGTACTTCAATGCAACAGAGATGCATCGCATGGACTGCAGCATGAGAGTGTGCACGGTATAATTGGGGTTTATGTTTTAAACTGCTTTTTAACTTATAACCAAAACACGCAAAAAATAAATAAATAAATAAATAAAAAGATTTTCCAAGTACTTTGATTTCAAATATCAAAATAAGCAATTTGTCAAGCACATTACCTGTTGCCAGCTTTGCAACTAAAATGAGTCTTTTGATTGTCTATAAGATGATACAAGCAGCCTGACCACATCTTCCTGGGTTTAAACTCATTTGTAGTTAGAGGTAGCCTGTGCACAAAACAGATCTTTTGTTATGCAAACTATTGTTTGTACCTCCAGCAGGTAGACACTTGCTTTGTTCCTGTGAGATCCACAAGGAAATCAGTCTGCAGGCTTAGACTGTAAAACAGAACTTGTAAAACAAAAGCAGACATGCTCGTGTATGAGTCCACAGTTGTCTTGACCATAAATCTGCCATATTTGAGACAGGCTGCACAACATGAATAACAGTTGGGGGAAGGCATTGAAAGTTATTGGTCCTAAAAAGCATTACAACTATTTTTATGACAAAAGTTCAGCATTTTTCTCAGAACTACATGCATTTGTTATTTTGTACCATCACTGGGTTTCTGTAACCCTGAGACATTTTATTAGTACCTCAGAAGCATTTTCCCCGTGTCTCTCACACGTTAAGACATTTTTACATCAATGCCCTGCCCCCCCGTCTCTATGGGTACAGTTCATCACCTGTGGTAACACACACTCTTGTGGGAGCATTGGGAGAAATTGGGAGCACTTTGATTTGATACAATCTATCTCCCAGCAAGTGCAAACACAGCAGAAGCCTAACAAAAATGAGACTGCCTGAATCGAGATTGAGATCTTAATACTGTTGACAGTGCAACGTTACTCTATGCACTCAACACACTGAGACAACAGTGATATGCAACCACCAAAATGTATTCACATCAACGATGAACTGAACACATATGAGCAGCAGAAATATTAACATGATCAAACATACACAGCCCATCAACTGTTTATTCTGCAGTAAAGCTGTCATCACTCCTGAACCATTTAAATGCAAAGAGCTGACAGTTCTATAACACCCCCACCCCACCCCCCATCCCCAACACCACCAGTCATTCTATCTCTCATCTGGCCACAAGTGATGAAAGCACTAATCTAATCTAATCTAATCGAAAGAGCCACACACAAACCCACTGCATATCTCACTTCATGGATTAACAGAGCGAAGGGGGAAAAGGATGAAAAATAAAGTGAGTGAGATTAGAACTGATCACTTGAAAGCCTTCTGAATCATGGAAGAAGGGGGAAAAAAACCCTAGCACAAAACTGTTAGGAACCTTCCTATTCTGGGGAGTGGTGAAGCTAGGCTTGCTACCCCCAGCAGTGGTGAAAGCTCGTCTTTGAAGTTGGAAACGGAGCCTGGAATGTAATCCTGTAAAATATAGTTCTAAATAAAGCTGCATCAAAATTTCATTAGTTGGTGCCCATGGCCTGCAGGCTCACTTTCACCAATTTCACTCGGTGACATTCAACCTCTGTACATTGATCAGATACGGGAGGCAATACATTTCAACTGATTAAGGCTCCTGAGGATACATACAGCTGTTCCTTTGTTCTGCACATACTCCCACATACTCGTACTGACTTGCCTCAGTACAAAATTAAAATAGATAAATAAATAAATGTTTTCTTCTGTTAAAGCTATGACATTAAAATATCATACATTATTTATATTATAAGTCACATGAATATGTACATAAATCCTGCTCAAGGGGCATACACTGTTTATTATTGTCATGTAGCTGTCAAGCAAAGAAAGGTCAAAGCAACAACAAGAGAAAGCAGGAACAAACATGTGACCAGCGGCCTGTTCAAAAACACTGAACATTCCTGTGGTTTCTTTTTTTCTTCCTCGCAGATTTATAGCCTCCAGCTTGAGGTGGACAGCTCTAGCTTGTTGCAGACGGCTCATCAAAATGAGTGACAAGTGCTGGGGTACGAAACTGGTGGAGGAGGGCAGGACAAATTACACACTAAATAACATCCACTATCCTCAAAGAGAGAACACTCATGATAAACCCTAAAAGCCAGTGACCTTTATGCTGGTTTGTAGTGTTTCCATATGTTGATGTTGTGGTTTATGAGGTGAAGTGGACCCTTTGGGTGAAGCTAAACCCATTCCCACCCACTCACTCTGATTACCCAGTGTCAGAGAATGCTGGGTGCATGTCATGAAAAGACAAACACTAGGAACAGCCCCTGATAATACAGATGCTATAAACATTTAGCTGCATTCATCCTGGTAAAGCACTAATACACGGCGCGTATCGCTGACGAAGAAGGAAGATGTTGACAACACGCCACAACAGCAAAAAGCTACAAACCCGACTTGTTGTTGGATCATAGGCCCTTCGGTCCTACTTGACATTTCTAGGCTTTATGAAATGCACAAAATTCACAGACATGGAAAACACATCAAGGCTGAACTCACATGTGAAATACAAATGGTTGATGTTGAATTCTCCACTAATCAATAATTTTAACATCAACAATAGATCAAATCACTGCATGCGTAAGGTAAACGTTGCTCATTATGAATTAGCCTACTCAGCAGTTACCTACAGACCTCCAAAACATTTTAACATCTGTTCTGCTGTTTTGTTCATCTGGCCCAAGGCTTTTTTAGCCCTTCTCATCTTTGATAAACCTGCTACGCTAGCTGCTGAGCAATTAACAGCAAAGTCAGAGTTTCAGCAGCTAGGTGGGTAACAGAGTGGAGCATTTATCCGCTTAAGTGGATTTCATTTGTCAGGAGGGCAGAAACACAACTCCAAATTAATTCTAATGTTTGTTTAACATGTGCTGGATGTGTAATCGTTTACCACCATGTTGACCATAACATATTTAACATATTCCTCCTACTGAAGCTTTAAACTGAAACTGCAGCAATTTTACACGTCAAAGTCTGTTTAAATGCCTTGCAGAATACAAAAATCTTGGGGGTGCGTCATTACAAAGATCGAGAGTGAGCACATGTCCGTAGTCTGCTTCTCAGCTCAGCTTCAGGCCAGCAACTAAGGGCTACATTAGTGTTTACCAACGTACACAAAGTTATAACCCAACTGCTGGTGGTCAAGCTGCATGTGGATACGTCACAGGCTTAAAGAGGAAAAGGAATGCAAGGAATCAAAGAAGATTGTATTTCTGACACATGGATTTTCATACTTTAAAAAAACAATAACAAAAAAACAGTCTGACAATGTGTTATTTTTACTTTATGGAAACTGACAATAAAAAAAGACATTTGCAGAAATATGTATAACTTGTCTCTTGCTTGTGACGCAATAAATGCACTAAAATAAACACTGTTACATTTGTTCCCCACATTAAGAGGAATTTTAAACATCAGTGTCTATTCGGGGTTGAGAGTGGTTGTGGGCTGTGATTTCCCTGAAGAAGTGCCAGTACTATTTTCAAAACCTCTCCTTTTCCTCACACATCCCCAACCCACACATCAAACGAAACACAAAACAAATCGCTGGGGGTCATCACTTCCCCAAAATTATGTTCTGAAAAAGACCAAGGCTGTTTTTTTTGCAACCATTTTTCATCAGAATAGAAAGAGGACTAATCTGAACTTTACTCTTATGAAAGCGGAAGGACACCATCTGTAGTCAAAGAGTGCACTTGAAAAAGCACCAAGGACATGTGTTTCAGACAGCCACAACATACATCTGCTGTTGTCATGGTAGTGGTGTTTATCCTACCCTTTGGAGAACACAGCTTAGCACAGAGGGCCAGGATTTTGATACTACCTCTAACAACCTGCTGAAAGCTGCACACTTGCCTCAGCAATTATAGCAAAAGGCATCAAAACAGATCAACTGTTCAGTGTAACGCTCAGCTGGAGAGCGACGTGTCAGACAACAGCAGGATCTATGATTTTTATCTCTGGCCTCTGATTATGGACCGCCGCTCCCCTCACCTCCAAGCCAAACTCTCTTTAAATAGCATGCAAAATCAATAGAGTGGTTGAGTCAGTCAACTGCGTTCATTCAGGAAGTTGCACTGAACGATGCCTTCGTTATACACAGAAAATGACTTGATGCAGCTAGAGCAGATAAGGCAATATGAAAGATAACTCAGTTAACAGATTTAACATCAACATTCAGTGAAAAGATGGTAAAGCAATTTAACTCCAGAAAAATACTCAGTCGTTTTCATTCATTCAGTAGATGTATACGCTATATTCTTTGGTACACAAGTACTGATGCATACAAAACCTTTTCCTGCATATTAAGCCAGTCTTACGGTAGAATTAATGTGTCTCTTGACAGTTGAGACCTCCCTCTTTCCTGTGTCAGCAGAAAGCCCCCTCCTCATCACTTTCCTGCAGAGTTTAGCAATTCTCAGGCTCTATTACTGCTGCTCTCACTTCCTATGTCCAGGACCTGCTGCATCGAAGGCTGCCTGATCAAAATGCTGCTGTCGTCTGCATTGTTAAACTAAGCAGCTGAGGTACAGACTAACTTGGACATCCCTGGTCATGAGACTGATTACATCCACATTGTTCTTCCAGGAGCCTCTTGTCCACTCTGGGTGTGTTCTCAGCAGGACCACTGGTCCGGACTGAGGAACCAACAGCACACACAACAAATCCAGGACCTGCATGGATTTATGATGCCATTTGTCTATGCTATGAGTCTATGCCATGTACTTGTACTTCACTGCATGATTTCTTGCATGTCTTATTTATGTCTGACCTACAGAATATCTTCTTGTGTTTTACACGTCATTGAAGTCTTACTACCTTCTTCCACCTGAGAAAGATTCAGTCACTGCACTTCACTTCTAAACATCAACATCAACAATCTCATCAACAGAGCTAAATGAGTAGTCTCAGGAGAAGCACTAGCTCTTTTATTAATTCAGAACTGACATCCAAACCTAACAACTAGCTCTGACGTTTTCAGAAAAAATACATTTTTCACATTAACTTCCATAGCTGCACTGATAGTACCTCAAATGACATCATATCTATTGAGTGGTCATGTGTTGGTTAAGGTGCCGACCATAAACATCATCATCCTTGATTCATGTTAATCCCTTTTTTCATGTTGTTTCCCCGTCTCTTTCTTTCAGAATAGGGTAAACAATTTCACAGTGTGAAAACTGAAAGTTATACATACATTTGCACATTAGTTACGATATTGAAATCTAGCCCTTTAGTGATGTTTAAAAAAAGTGTACAATCAGACTTAAGTTATGGCCACTGTAAAAAAAAAAAGAAGCAGTTTAAATGGTAAGGTTAATTTGTGAATATTAAGTCAACACAACAGTAAGCGAAAGGAACCAATCTGAGTCTTATTTTTGTCATTTTGAGCAAAATTCCTATCAATTATAAGACTGTACAGATGATTGAAAACTGCTCAACTTAAAATAAATCCAAGAGAACCCCCCCCCCCCCAAAATGTTGTGGGGTTGTGTCACTCCCTGATTCACAATTACCTGTAAAAATCAGACATAAGTCCAAGGTTGTTAGAAACTAGAATTTCACTTAAAGTGGGACCGTAGCACAAAGCAGAGCGACTATTGCTACTCCTATCTCCAGTTCCACATTCTGTATCATGTACACAGCTTTACAAAGATATGCTGACCTGGACAAGTGAGGTGTCCTGTTATTTGATTATAATGGACACCTGTCAGCCTCACAGAAACTAGTACTTTCTGTGGACAAGCTAAAGTAGAATTAAATGCAAAAACTCAATCATCACTCATCAATCATGTACAGCCCAGCCTAATGTATATTACATTACACAGTCTTCAAAGTGCAGTACAGATAATGTCTTTGAATGTATGGCTTTCATGCACTGAGTCACAGCCACACTGTTGCAACTCCCTTCAAGGTCGCTCCAAGGAGAGTCAGTGTGTGGCGTGGGGATGGCAGCCTGTTCATCATGATTGGATCAGCAGGCCTTTGCAGGGGGTTAACACATCCCTGCATGCACTCTACTCCCCAGACACCATTCTCTTCCCTCTGCATACATAAGTAATCAAGTGCAAGGCCCCTTGATGTCGATCAGCAGCTCAGGGGTAGCAGTACAGCCAGATATCCAATTACTCCCTATGAAGGTCGGGTGAAGTGTGTGTGTGTGTAGGGGGGGTGGGGGTGTCAATGTCAGATGTGATATTTTGTTAAGACTGTAATTACTAATGTGCCATTATAAGCTTAACTATCATGATGAGGACATGACATATTGATTGTTGTACAGATGAGGGCGGAGGTGCAGGTACATGAACACTAAGTCATCACAGTGCACGAGTATACCAAGGACATGCTGCACATATGACATGACAGATACAAAGTGTTTACTTTCTTTACTGCTTGTGATGACTCATCCAGCATGGCTGAGGAAGAAGCTTCCAGTTGCCACAGTAAGACACATTCCCATAGTGTCACCTTGATGTGTGTATGTTTGTGTATGTAACAATGTATGTTCAGCATACATCCCAGTCAAGTTACACTTAACATCAACCCTGTCTGATTTAATGTGGTGTGGAAAAACTTGGCAAAAAACCCCATATCAGGTCTATCATTTCCCACTAATGACTCATATATTAATTTCATTACAGCTCTCACCGAAAGCAATTACTGGTCGAGTTGTGACAGCCTCACACCATTTCTCCAAGATCTCTGTCTAAGCCACTGTTGGCATGACATATTTCCAGACCCTGTCCTGGCAGCTTCCAAAAACAGCTGGGAAGAACTGCTTTGAACTGATGACCAAAATGGCTGACAACCAAGCACGGAAACCAAATTACTCTTTGTGACAGTCATGCAAGCAAACACCCTCACAGCACTGGACGATAAATGCTGAGTGACTTCACCTGGAAACCTGAGGTCAAACTGAGGCCATGTTGTGTATTCAAACTGTTTGAGGCTCATGCCATTTCAGGTGTGTCATCACAAAAATTCACTACAAAACAGAACTCTATGCAAGCATGGAAAAATGATGTAAATACTTAAAAATAACATGCCCTGAGAGCTGAAGCTCAATTGTAGTGTGGCCTCCAGAGGGCGCATCCATGCAAAAAGCATGTAGATTGGAATAATAAAGAAGAGGACAGACTGGAATAAACAGTCAAATAGCTGACAACATTGTACCAACATTCCTGAACTGAATCCTTGTCCACCTACACTAGTTCACACAGAGGCAGCCATGTATGAAACCTTTTTGCTTGAAGAAATGACAAAAATAAACAAACCTTTAAACACCTGTGAAACAGTTGCAACAGAAATATCTACAGAAATTCAAGTTCACTTTTATTTCCATTACATTCAAGGTTTAGATAACCATGGGAGTTTGTACAGCTAGCTAGCTGCCAAGCTCTACACATGAAAAACAGTAGCAAGTGTGAAAGAGTTTGCCTCAGCTGTACAGGTTGATGTTGATGTCAACAAACCACTCTTAAATCAAACTTCTTAAACCATTGCCAAAAACACTACTACAAATCTTACTATCTCCTATCATGAATAAGAAGTAAAACTAACATGTACAGTGCAAAATAAATGAAATTTTGAATGTGTTGTTTACGCGCCTGTAAAGTGTCTTGAGATACCTCTGTTATGAATTGGCACAAAATTGAATTGAATTGAATTGAAATAAATGGGAAGTCTATTGTCAGGCTCGGCCTTAAGGCTGCAGTCATGACTGCTCAAAACTCTGTGACAATCACACCTCTTCTCTTTATGGAGCTGATTAATGGTGGCCGGGCAAAGCAGCCACCGCAATTAAAAGTTGAAATGTGTAACCAAAATTCAAGCTATGGTGCATCACTTCATAAATGTTCTCATCCAGAATGAAACACTTAGATTAACAGCGCTCCAGTTACATTTTAATGAGGACATGTAGATACAAACAATCAGGATACGTGCACTCAGTTTATCCATAATAACAAAACAGCTCATACCGTCAGAGGAGAGAGCACTAGACAAAGTGCTAATGCCTTGGATTTATTATCCGTGCGTCTCTTCCACACTTCATTCCATTCAAATTAAAGGTAAGCTGCTATGTTAAGACGTTTGACTGATTAAATTTCCATGAAAGACTTTTAATTATGCTTTTGCATTGTACGTGTTGCTGGAGATGACTCAAGGGAACCCAAGAGGAAAAGCAATATTAAAAACCTACAGATAAAGCAACAGCAGCACATAGCAATCTCTGACAGATACACAGATTTATGTTTTGTTCAGCAGTTTAGCCAGAGAAAAATGCTTTGTTTTGTATTCAGCAAAAATGTCAATGAGCTTTTGGAGTCTTTGAATTTCAAGATGGCAGCCTATTAGAGTCATTTTGAGCGTATCCATGTCATCGACTGTGCTGACACAGCTCCCCGAAGATGGAGAGCGGGCTTGGTTTAATCATCCTCTCACCCACAGCATGATGAACACACTCGCTGCAAGAAGACAGGTGGATGGATGCAGCACTGTGACAGCACACGGTCCTCATCACATTTTGATACCTTAACCTCCCCCTACACCTCATTTTCACACAACAGAAAACACATTCTTGATTCTTTATATGGACATCCCACCATGACAGACAATGAATACCTAAAATAAACCTTTTAGTCTATGTGGGGCTATGACTATCAAAGTGTAGGCAAAGGAGCAATCGATATCTCACCAATGCAGTGGCGAGTCCCCTTTGTCAGGGTAAATCAGGATCTGAGAGGTGAACACCAGTCTAATCTAATCATGTGGTTCCTACACTGTGGATTCTGCTGAATACAAAACTGTTTGACATCTGTGGGGCTTAGCTACAGATAACAACACAACTGTGTGTGTGTGTGTGTGTGTGTGTGTCTGTGTGGTACATAGGTGAGTATTTGAATAGGCAAGGTCAAGTGTTAATATCTGCTATTGTAAGGATCAGTGGCAGAAAAATAAAAACTAGAGATACTGCAGAACATATTTGTAAAAACAAAACTTACCTAGTACTCAAGCCTTTGTTTGGGATGGAAGATTTTCTCATTAGTTATGGCTGAAGACTGCAGGCTGTATGCTTTTAACATTCCAACTCTCACACAGAAAATAAATAGCTTTCACATTAACTACGGCTTAGTACATTTAAAGTCAAATTTCACTAAGTACAGAAAAAAATTCTATGCTGCAAAAACTTTTTAGATATTAGATTTTAAACCACACCTAATAAAGAATATGGAGTAAATGGCTTTAACTGATCACAGCAGAAAGTCCTGTCCCAATTAGTTACCACTGCTTTGCCCATCAAGCTCCCTGTTCTCACATGCCACATATGCTGTGTACAACAACGCCAGGGGCAGAAGGTAATTAAGGTAACATTAGCTCTATGAATTGGCTGAAAATGCTGTGTCCAGCTTTTCAGTGTTTCAAGCTGATTTGATTTGGCAGCGTGGAGGCTCAGTGGTTAGCACTATGGCCTCACAGTATGTTGCACGTTCTCACTGTGTTTGCATGGGTTTCCCCCACTATCGACAAACATGTAAGTTAGATTATTTCTTCTAAGAGTGCCCTTGAGCAAAGCACTGACTGAGAGCTCGACATAGTTTGCTCCTCATGCTACAATGGGTTAAATCAAGAGGACAAATTTCCCTGAGGGGATCAATAAAGGATGGTATAAGGAACTTAAATGTAGACTATGTACTGTACTTGGTTTAACATGGTTAAATATTGTGCTAAAGAATAATATGTTTTTTGGAAGAAAGAGGCTTGCAGATAGGCCTGCTCTATTTTGTCATTGGATAGTAAGAAAAAAAGTCGTTTTCAAGTCAAAATTAGAATTCAAATGCCATGTGTAGTGATAGTGGTCACTGAAAATTTGGGTGAGCTTGCATATAAGGTGGTATCTCACATGCAGTTTACGTGATCTGGATTTGAATACCAGGAAATAAAATCTGAAATTATGAATTTTTCGTCTCGCATTTATCTTTGGAGCTTAAACCAAAATGTGTTCAGTATACAGAAAAAACAAATGATTTGGTCTTGCTGTTCCAATACCTTTCGAGGGCACTGTAAATATAAAATTTATGCAGATTTTCAAAAAAATACCTATGAATAAATTAAAATAAATGTATTTGTGAACAACAAACAATGTTCAGAGACCTAGATCAGGTCTTTACAAGGCACAGGATCCTGGTTTCTAACTAGTACTCCAGGTACCATATATGTGATTTTTTTTTTTTTTTTTTTTTTTTTTGAGTGTGTGCTGCCCTTTTCTAACATTTTCTAACTACAATTGTGCAGGCTGGAATCTCTGCACCAGACCTCCCCATTATACAGCTGAAGGCAGTGAAAACAAAATTGGGTTTTAAGGTATTAAGTCTGCACAGTATAACCTTATTGATTCAAAATGTACTGTTCAATTAGAATTCATGGTATTAATTATTTAAGAGAAATGAACTGGCACTTTCAATGGGAGAAAGAATGCTTTGTTCTCCATAATGTATCCAGTACGCAAGTTACTTAAGCCAAAAGATGTGAACTGTTCCACCTGGGATTAAAACAAGATTACATAAACAACCAAAAGCATTGTGTTTTGATCCATGTAAGCCACCTTCCACATACCGGCTAAGCAATGTGACCACTTCTACCCTGCAGTCAACACCTAGAAAAGCCAAACGATAAATGATTTATGCAGAGTGTACCACAAGCCAGATTAAAAATACACAATGTACACACAACCAAGGAGAACTGAAAACTGAGTTTACCTAAACTTCCTACACAATCTGTGTGAGAGTATTTGCTAGAGCTATAATGATTACTTGATTAATCAACCAAATGAAAATTAGTTGCCAACTAAAAATGTCAGACATTTGCTGTTTTCCTCTTCTCAAATGTAAGGATTTGGTGTAAATGTAAGGTTTTTCTTTGTCACTAATGAATAACAAATGAAGAGTCTTTCGGAATTTGGACAGTTGGTCAGACAAAAGCATTCTGAAGATTCACTTTAGGAAATTACGATGAGTCTTTTTACAATTCTTGATATTTTATAGACTAAACAGTTAATCAATTAATCCTGAAAAACAATCAGTGGATAATGCTTTTTAAATTGTGACCTGAAATCACCATCACATCAATGTCTTTCTATGTCCCAACTCATCTGTGGAACATAGATGACCAGAAATGTTAGCCATTATCAGCAGAAGCCACTTTAAAATGCCCCCAGATTTCTGTTGTTTTTTTTTTTTTCTTTCTTTTGAGCGGATAAGAATAGATCAAAAGAGACACTGGGCTGACCTTTTGGTGCTGAACATCTTGGCGGCGTCTTCTTTCTTCTGCTCAGAGCCTTTGGGAGGTCGAGGCTTGATGTTGACTTTTCAAACCTGTGGGAAGCGCACGCACACACACACAGATGCACACGCACACACATACAAAGCAAAAAGACAGGGGCAGGAGACAGAAGGAGACAACAGTGAGATTTTTAGCATCACAGTCAGGTCATCCTCAAGTTGTCTGAATGCCTTGGCCATGCTCATTTCAACAAACTCCATCAGCTGGCCTCCAACTGAGCGATTCAAATTGACTGGGCATGGCAGGAGGCTATGAGCAGAGCATAACACAGACAACATGGCAACAACAATGCACGGAGTCAAATGTCAGTTTTAATAATTATTTGCTTTACTTCGCCACAGCAGCACCCATTTAAAAGCAGAGCAGAATTAATTAGTACCGAAGAGGACTGAATAAAGTCCAATTAAACAGGAGACCTACATATCTGTTTGTGTTGGAAAACATACTACATGCAGGTTATTAAGTAGCATAGTCTCTGAATGGTTAAAAGCCCAAACTGGGTCCCTCGCCACACATCTGCGCTATACCTACCACATTGTATAATGGCTGGGAGTTAGCCTCTGCTCTTTTATGTAAAGGTTATCAGAGACTGGGGAGGAGGAGCTGGAGGAAAAGAAGATAGGGTTCAATAATTAATGCCAAGGTCTATGCAGGCCTCACTTCTCACCCTCTCCTGTCTGTAATGAGATGAGTGGAGGGCCAGAGGGAAGAAGGGAGGAAAGGGGAAGGAGAATGGGGTGATTAAAGTGGTCGGCTTGGCTACACCCCCCCTCCATCAGTTAGACACACGAGTATGTACACACATACACACCATCTCATTTATAACACCTGGAATGTGTTTCTGCCCTCCTACAAAGTGGCAAGGACCACAAGAGAGCTGAATAAGCAGGCATAAAGGTTAACAAAGTAGAGGGACACTGCTAACATCTGATAATTCATTCAAGTGGCATGGAAATGGTGGATGTACTCACTTCTGTTAAGTAACCTAAGGCAGAGCACGATCTTTGCGGCTTCCATGATTAACGGATGATAACAACACAGATAAACAGCCACAAAAACATCTTATGATTATTTCTACATATCATGTTTGGCAGACTAAGTGCTACAGACAATATGTTTAAAACAGCCTGGAGGTTAAGTGCTCTGATACTGCATTACTTTCAAGGTATGACGTTCATTTGATAATACAATTAGCTGGATTATTAAGGATTAGAATAGTCTCACCGTTAAGAGGAAACAAAACAACCATTACAGATAAGAGCTAAAGCTGTTGTCAACAGTTTGCCACCAGTTCCACTCTCCACTGAGGGTGCCTTTACCATGGTACGCAAAATACATATTTTACAAAAGTTACACTCGGTGTATCATTGCTACACATTTGGTGCAACTAGATGCAGTAAAATCGCATAGTTCCCTTTAAAATCACTTATCTGAGTAGCATTTATCAGGAAATTCTTGTAGATTTTATCTACCAGCGAGTCACTTTGCAGCCATTCTGCTGATGGGCTTGCAATAACAACACTGACATGAACAGTTTTTAAACTTGGCTGCTTGCTATAACAGCCTAAACAACTGTGTGAGTTAATAAAACTGACATCCTCATGCTAAAATGCTCAGAGTGACAAAGTTAACATGCTAATATTGCCATGATAGTCAAGTTTAGAATGTTAGCATGCTAACTAGACACAGCGTGAAGACGTGTCCCAGCAAATGTCACTGAATGCAAAGTCTGCCAAACCTTATTTATTTTTTCCTGCCAGTTGCTGTCAATCAAACTGACACACTGAGACAGAAAATATTTTTTATATCATGGGACTTCAGACAATAGTTATTGAAATAAAAGAGTAAATCATTCGACTTTCATGACATCACTTAAAAATGTCCAAAATTCAGTTTGGACATTTGATACATTTCATACATTTTTGGAAGCATGGGGACATTAATTAGATGAGAAATAACTCACCATAAAGGACAGGTACAGGCACAGTGACAGCCAATCATTAGAAAATATTTCATTTCATTAAAGCGAACTGTTTATCTAATCTGGGGGAACATTCAGAGCCCAAGGAGTAGAGAGAGATAATTTCATTTTCATTCCGTCGCTGTTAAAATGTGACTCATCCTACAATTCGTCACAGTGATGCAGGCCTTAACAATGATTACAGAGAGTACTTCACCAAACCCAGTACTCTCCTCAGAAAAATAATGACAAGCCTTTGAGCTGAACCAAGACAAAAACTACAAAATACATTTATACTTTAATTAAGATTATAAGAGGCCCACCTGCCAGTGGCTTAAAGTAAGCACAAACCAATAAGTTTCTTTTTTGAGCAACATGCAATAAAATGAAACCAATTTACAAGTAGTAGTATTTGGCTTTGACCTTGTCACTTCCTGCAAGGATACACCAAGCTCAGTGCAGCAGAAAGTGGGGAGTGACAAAATAAGTTCCCCCTTAGGAGAACCCAAAATCATATCCAAATGGTGGATGCTGGGCTTGTGAAACGGTGTAAGAATAGCAGCTACACCAAATGACTGTAGCAGGTGAGCACTGGTTTAAATTGGTCTGAATTAAATTAAGCAGTTTTAAAAGTTACAACAAGTATAGTATTTAATGTGTAGCTCAGGTTTTCTGCTTGACCTGTCATGCAGGCTCAGTTCCATTTTATCCAACCATGGAAAGTTTTACAGTAAACAGATGATTTGTTGTGTTCTGTCACTTATTCAGCAACACGTTGGTCATATAACTTAATTTCCCCTGTTGGAGAGTCTCGAATATATCATTTATTAGCAGATTGTAAGACTTCAAATCATATTTAGAATCAATTATAGATAACTAACATTCCTCAATGTTAGATAACTTCCTGCTGTGCAGCTGATAAAAAGATAAACAAATCCTCTGCGTCTGCAGAATTGAGTTAGGTGGGTGACAGTTAACAAGATCATTTGATCTGACTAGCATGATAGCTTTGATTAGTTAAGCAGCAGATGAAGAACAAGGCTCTGTGGATTATCTGGGGACCTTTTATGATTCATTTACCTGACATAGCTCTGATTCATGCTGCAACCTCACCGGGATTCAGAAAGCAGAGCTAGTTAAGTCACACAATTTTTTACTCCAATACTGACTCATACTTGACTAAAAATTAAATCTGAATGACCTTGGTTGAACAGATTATTTTCCTTATACATATTTATAGATGAGGCTATAAGGGATAAAAAACACTGTAGACTCAAATGGAGAGTGTAACATACAGCTGCAAGTGTGTCAGTAACTCATAAAGCCTCCCAAAATTTACATTCAGTGTTAACTTATTTATACGCTTTAATTGTCTTTCTGCACCATCACCGAAACATGAACCTACAACACAGCAATGCACCAGCGGAGACATGTGGTCCCTCCTGACATGAATGGACCTTGTCTACTTCTGTCTCTATAGCAAAGGAACCTTGTGTGAGGATGCTTTTCCTGCCGAGCTTCATTAAGCCAGCCTTGTGTTTCAGCTTAATTGTCTGTGGGTGTGTAGGGCATCCTGACAAACACCATCAGCATCCAAGCATGTAATGGATTGAGGAGAATCCCTCAGACGTACAGGAGGACAGCAGGTATCCTCAGTACTCGGGTCTGTTCTTCTGCTGAAAGCACCTGGCTGAAAAACAACGACACAGGGGTGGTGTGTTCGGCCTAGTTCAGGGCTGACAGAGCTGTTTCACAGAGGACAGAGGTGAGCTAAGCATGTATCCAGCATGCTATTAACGCAACAAACACATCAGGACCAGCCAAGGCAAATAAATTCCATCCACTGTATCAAATCCATACTGTTTTAGATGTAAATTTTAATTCTCCTTGCCACTGGCTTTATGAATTACTGATAAGAAACGAATGTAAATAAAGATATCAGCTGTGCTGGTTCCTGGATGAAATCCAGTGTGTGAGAAGGAGAAGTGGAGTATTGATCAGAGGCAGGATTAGCTGGCCAAGCTTGGAGCTAAATCAGTAACAGCCATGAAGAAGTGCAGAGGAAAGCAAACAACACAACACCAGCTCCATAACACTGTAGGTATAGCTGAAGTGTTTTCAACAACACAATGGCATTTTCTTTTCCAATAAAAACACTAAAGAAAAAAGATCGAATTCTGGCTGCAGAGGTACTACTCCTCTGTCACAGCTAAGACTGTGTTGGCAATACCCGCTTTGTCCTAATTGTTTTTTTGTTTTTTGTTTTTAATTTCAAATATGCTGACTATATGTACCTTAAGTAGGTTTGAAAGGTGAACAGTTAAGTGACATCACACCACTGCACAATTTCTCAATTTGTAAAAATGCCTGGTTGCTTGCCAGTTGCAGCAGAAACTGTCTATACGCATACTATGGGTGCGTTCAGTGAAGAGATACCAACATTTCACTTTAAAATGAGTGCTGAAGATCCACTGTGCAGGACTGAGTGGCATCTAGTGGTGCAGTTGCAGACTGCAACCAAGTGATCATCCCTGATCTCACCCTCCCTGCTAAAAACATGGCTGACCGTAAACTGATAATGGTGCAACACAGTGGAGTCTGGGGAACAGGACCTACTCCCTCTGAAGAAATAAAGGCTCATTCTAAGGCAATGAAAACACAGTTTCAGGTGATTACAAACAAATAAAAATATAGTTAAGAATATCATATTCTATTTAAGCCTCTAACTCCTTCACATTGGACCTTAAAGTTCCAACATAGGGAAGCAAAAATCAAAATTTAGTGCAAAAAAGACATCTGTTAAGTGCTGCAGTGGAATTTTAATCAGGGCCCTGTGCGCTGCAGTGATATGACTCATCCTCCCTTCTTTCCTCTGCTCCTGTCCCCTGGTTGTCCCATTGTCTGCCCCTCACCATTGTTTACATCTCTCCCCCTCTGGTCCCTCATCTCTTTTTTCTCCACAATTCATTTCCTTGGCTGTGTCTGGCGGCGCACAGAGCCTGATTGCAGTACGTTTCCTGAACTAATAGGGGTCACATTAGCCTGGCAGGAAGCACAACGCCATTATGGAAATGCTCAGTCAATTACTGGGCAACGAATAAACACCCTCTGTCACTTGTGACTCTCATATTTGCGTCCGCCTTATGGTTGCGATGTGCAGTCGTTATCTGCTCAGAGGCATCTTAACTGCGTCTCCCAGAAGACATCAGCAATATGCTTTGAGGTCAGTTGTGTAATTGTTGGATTGTTGGGTTTCTATGATGAGGGTGTTTCCCCTGTGAATGAATAATCTCACCGTAAATTTGGCCTGCCACTTGTTGGGGAAACAGACAATGGATCCATCTTGTTTGATTTTGGTGTTCAAACATCTCGTGGGGAATTAATTGTTTTGCAGTATTGACATTACCTTTGAGATATCCAATTTAGACCCATGAATGACAGATGTATGACTTTTGAATTTTTTATTTAGTAACTGGACTGATTTAGACAGAAAAACTGAAAAAATATAACAAAAATGAAGTATGATAATAACTTTAATACGCTGAGGGATTCACAGCAACTAATGGATCAGAGCTCTCCATTATACTTCCTCATATTCCACCATTTAATAGTGCACCAGGAGACTCATTCTAGCCTGTATCATAACAGCTATAACTTTTATAGACAGCATGCTTTGGGTAATATTAGATCCCCTATCTAAGCTTATGGGAATACCAATGCAATGATGTTAAAATACGGAAGTCCATAAATGTTTCTTAAATTACCATTTCCACTAAACAGAATACAAGTTCACGCTGGCTGAGTTCATTTAGTATGTTTTATTAAACTTTTTGAACCTGTTCCCATAATGAATTTAAATACATGATAACAAGGTTAAAAAAAAGCATGCTTGTAAAATGGGCTCCCTGTAAAATTAATGGTCTGTGAACTCACACCAGCTGAAAATTTCAAAGAAAGAAGTTCTTAAAGGAACAGTTTATCCAAAAATGAAACAACGTAAGGATCAAATGAGCAGAGCTCTTCCTGCTGTGTGACGCAAGCTTCTGGTTAGCAGGTAAACATTGAGGTAAGCAGAGACTGTAAGTTCTCGATCTCTACAGTCAGAAATGAGCAGAAATACCAAGAATAACACAACAACAAAAAGTGATTCATCAAAAACTGTTTGCCTTTATGCAATAGTTTGGAAGAGGGGAGCGAAACTGCATAAAAATGCTAGAACTGAATGACAAATTGAAGAGACATGGGGAATGAGGGGAGAAAACATCTTAAGGGTGAAGTGAATGTGAACAAATAGTTGAACATTTTGACAAAATATTCTAATTCACTTGCTCTTGGTAGACTGGAAAAGGGACAAAACAGCTAACATGAAGATAACTTCTTAATTCCTTATTGAGCTAAACTGCTGCTCTGCACTTAGACATGACAACCTGGATATATGGATGCCAAACTAACCATCCTTACTGATGTCTGCTCGCCATCGATGAATAAACAGAACAAGAAACCAAACCCAAAATAGAGCCTATTCAGTCGAGTGAGAACTGTCCGTCTGATGCATACAACAAAAATGTTTTGTGGCTAAAACCTCAATGGATTCATAAATGATCTCGTTTTGCAGTTTGAGATGCCCGGTTTTACAGGCAGCTCTTTCATAATGGGGTTCTATGGGAAAAATTCGTTTTGGGCTGAAGGAGTTTTTTTAGCTGCAATACCATGAGAGGTCAGTGGGCAAAAATGGAAACGAGGCTGAGCGGCATATTTGCATGCAGATTTAAGTAATGCATTAATGGTGAGGTGAGGCCTTTTAAAATATATATATAACTATATATAAGTGATAGCAAATTCAGATTTTAGGCATTAAAAGGCATCTTACAAAAAACATGTTTGAAAGTTTTTTTTAGAAAGTTTTTTTTGGAAAGCAGGTGTGATGATATAATCTTGAATCAAGGTTCAGTTGCCAGATTTTTTTTTTTCCAGAGCTTTCAAGCAAATGAGCAGGAGACACGATAGCATGAGTCATGTGACTGGAGAAACTAAAAAGATTGTTTAAAGAGAAGTTAACCTTTGTGGTCTTTGGCGTTATGTCACAATAAAGATGCACCCCCGTGCACAACCACCTGTGAAGCTTCTGATGGTCTGGTCAGTTGTAACACCCAAATCAAAACAATAAATCAGCCACCTTTACTACAGAATATAAAGTAGTTGAAGTAGTTTCCTTTCTGAACATTTAACTGAGAATTTAACTGAGAATTTGACTTTCAAGCCTGCATATGCAACACCAGATCGTATACATCACCTAAAATATGTTACACTGTAGCTCTGAAAAAGTCAGAAATTAACTATTTAAAAAGGTATTGACATGAGGGCCTAACAACAATGTCAGTCCTCACAGCAGGCCTGATGACTTGCTTTCATGTACAATATAATGTCATTCCATTCAGGGGCTACATTGCTCCATCCCCATTTAGGGATGTACGATGTGTATTCGCTGAATACTTCCTTCTCATGGTCAATACTGATAATATGACTGATGATTTCACATTTTTTGCATTTTAAAAAGATATTCATAATCTGTAGTTTATCCTGAGGGTAAGAAAGGCTGAGGTATAGTGAGCACAGATGGATGATTTAATATTCTGACGCTCTTTTCCCTTCCTCTCTGAATCTTTGTGGATCATGTACTGCAAATTCCAGTCATGCTGCCTTCCTCCGAAACTGTAATAAAATGTCCACACTGTAAATGACATGTTTGGTTTTCTAGCCTACACTGTGTGGTTCCACTCAGGTGCAGCATTTTGTCATCATGAGCAACAGCATATGGCACTTCTCTGTGTTTATTGCCGTAGTGCAAATCAACCTTAAAAAGTGCATACAACTACTTACTGTATCAGAGTGTGTAGATTCTGTGTTAAGTCAATATTGTTAACTCAATTAATTGGATATAATTTCATTTTTGGCTGACAGCCAACACTTTTCAACAAATTTCCCAATGATTAGTCTGTTGACCGTTAAATATCATGCATCCCTAATGAGACTACATTGTGCCAAGAAAACTACTAAGAATCTCTTCTTCAGAGTTCAGTGTTTTCCCAAAATCTATTTCTGTCTGCGAGTGTTCCTGCGGACTCTATGTGCATCAAGACTCTCCGCAATGATGACAATGGCAGAGGGTGGGGTGGAGCAGGCCTGCAACTTTCGAGCAGAGTAGCTCATGGCAAGGTATGTACGGGAGCTAGAACACTGTCAGTCTGAGTTAAGATCATGTACACATTCGCGTTGGGGACTGCTCTCTGCTGAGTCACTTCACTTCATGATATTTGGCTGACAAAGACAAATGCCCATGGAGTGTCAGTCAAAAATGACCTAATCCACTTGCTTTGATTCAATTAGCTTTCAAGCAGTGTCCCAAAGTGGAACCAAAGGCAATGTTCTCTAAACTTAAATGATGGGCGCCAAATAAGATTTTACTTTGCTGACAGCATTGCCTTCTTCCCATCAAATTACGTGGCGAAGGCTCTGTGATGTATGTCATCTGGATGTCATATTATCACTCCATTTGCAAAAGGGGGGATCCACTCAGGGCATGCCCTTAATTTATCTTAACAACTATCTGGATGATAAGTTTTGTCATTTAAGTAAAATTCACAGATTTAAAAAACCATCTGCCTGAGCAGGGGTGAAGAACAGCAGAACAGAAGAAATGAATGCAGATCCATCACTCTCAAACCAATTCGAGGCAAACAGATTTAATCACTTTATGAAACATCAGTATCCAAAGACTGCCTCTGCTCATCCTTTATCCTGTCTATATAATCAGTGATTTGGGTCGCATGGTTGTCCGCTGATGCGTCGTGGGCCAAGTAGACTGGGAGGAGAGAGAAGATGATGGTGGTTTGTTGCTGTGCTCAGGGGAGGAGGAGACATGAGGGGGTCACTGGGCTGGGTTCCTGTGGCTTAGCATGGCAAATCCTCTGTAATCCTCCAACCAGTCCCATGGCACTGTTTACTGTACGTAGGGTAAAGCTATTATGGACCCAGACCAAGCACGCCCCGCTAACATGTAAGCTACATCCACTGCTAGAGTAGGTCCTCCATTGTTCACCTGTTCTTTTTTTAAGAGGACAGCTGAGGACGTTTATCCTCCTTAAGTCTCTTTTGAGATTATCATCATTAGACGGCAGGATAACAGTTAGGAAGCCAGACAAAAGAGATGAAAATCACACCGAGAGGAGGGAGAAAACAAAACATTCCTCAGGGTATTTATACCAAAATGAGGGAGGGCCAGGGGGGCGTGTTTTTTTTTATAGCCTACAGTCTGGATGCATGATCACAGCTTTTTTTAGATACAAAGTAAAATCATTATGTAGAACCGGAGCTTTTTCTGTGACCCCAGATCAACACTCCTACGTGTAAACACAAGTCATTCCTGAAAAACAAACATGTAAAGCATCACAGCGCCATCAAACCTGTCTGGGAATCTCTAGCGCATCTTTGTAAACACTGTCTCAAGCTGATATGGACCCATAAAGCAACATAATGGAAGACCATATTTCTAGGAAGCCTTAAAATTAATTTTCATCTGGATTCCTGGAATTGCATTACAACAGAAGGCAACAAATCACTGTGTCACTGGCCTTGTCATTATCTAATTGCTTTCTTGTGGATTCAAGACCATCCCATCTCCCCCCTCCCTGTCTGTCCCTCTCTATCAGTGTTTTGCAACACCACACACTCTGTTATGCCAACCAGCACAGCCTGTGAATTTTGCAAAACAAAATGAAAATAAAGAAATAAAAGCTAAATAAATCTAGCAGTTTTAGTGCTGGCACAGGCACCAAATTCAAAGGCCCATGAAACTGCTTGACAATACCAGGGGACATTTATTTTGCTCCGCTCTACATTAACATAAGTGAGTCTTGAACAATGACATCATTGTAGGTAGTGCTGCAATTATTACTGGATTAATTCAGAATGAATTAAAATTAATTGAAAGCCATTTTGGCAATTAACTGACTTTTTGTTTCAAGCAAAAATTCAAAATTTCCCCAGTCAAAATGTTTTGTCTGTTTTATATAATAAAATTAATAAACTATGATCTAATAAACTGAACTCTCTCTTTTTTGGTGCTTGATAGACCAAACAATAAATCAGTTAATAAAAAGAAACTCTTAACATATTCGCTGTGCTGGAGACATTAAAGGTAACCTGTGGAGGTTTGGTTCACCCATCTACAGGTGGCAGTGATGCACCAAGAATGCAGAACTGTGACAGCAAAGACCACGAAGAAGACGACTGCAAGCCAGTAAACATAAATGTAACAATGCAGATTTAAAATAACTAAAACCAAATAAATAAATGGGCTCTTTCATAAGGAGGGAAATGCGCTTGATATGGAGCTCAAGGATAAACATAATGAGTTTTTGTAATTCATGCTGAATGTAAAGATAAGCTTTGTTTACAGGAGAGCTCCATTGGGCACCTTTAACTGGGCTGAATGATTCCAGTTTATCAGTTAATTGGACTTTTTTCCCCCATTTTATTCAATTGGCTATTGCAGAAAATTCAGAAAACTAGGTAAAAAGCATGCATTGTCTCTTCAAAAGCAATGTAAGGTACAGAAATAATCCATCTACTTTCTGAGTCTGCAATTTATGAGTAGTTATGAATGACCATTTGGTCATTCATTTCAACATACTTCATAAATCAAGCAAGGTGCTTATACTGCATAGTTTCTTGGCCTGTACATTATGAAACTGAGCAAGTCAAGGTTCTTATGAGGACTGAATACAGCACCTAATAGAGTCAAAACATTGGCCCATGATCACAGGGAAAGTGAGTTTGGTTGCAGACAAAAACCTCTTTTAGAGATTTATTATTTAAGATTAATTTTCTCGCATGGCACCACACAGCATCACTCAGCCTCAAACGTTTCTTCATTCTTTTTCACTGCAACAGCTTCCAGTCAGTTTAAGTAGGGTTTGGACGTGGATTAACACCAGCCAGTTGCAAAGCTAGATTTAAGGCTCTGTCTCCACCAGTGATGGTGGCTCCCTCTGGTCCGTTTGATTTAACAGCTCTCAAAGAACCACTGGAGAACCATATGTATTACTAATACATACAATAACTAGTCCTCACTGGCTTCATGGCACTATGACAGAACAAAGGAGAACCCTTAAGGACTCAGAGAACATTACTGTAGGATCAGTCATTTTTACATGAAGCTGTAGTACTACTTCAAGAGGACAGAATCCCCATGGAACCACTCAAGGTTATACAGAAACATAGATTTACTTTCATATAATGGAAGGTCAAATAGCAGCGGCTCAACATAAAACCAGCTTCTACTTTACATCATCACAGGAAACACCTCACTGAGTGTAAAAAACAGCAGCAGCACTTACTGCTAATTTTTCATAAAGTGTGTTTTCAGGAACCACTCTGCCTGGCAACAAGTCAGATCTGATGTCAGTGATTCTGGGCTTGTCTGTGTTCCTCGGGGTAGCACAGAGGTTCTCGTCTCTACCTGCTGTGTGTGTCTCTGTGTGTGTGTGCGTGAGAGTGTGTATGTGCATGTGTGCGCATGCATGCGACCATTAATGAGGTTGCAGAGACAGATGAGATAGTTGCAGCTGTTAAAACACCACATGACTTTAAAGCCTTTCACAGATGAGTCTGAGCGATACAGAATTTGGTCTGAGCTATCTTGATCAAGCCTCATCTTGTACAGCACAAACACAAAGCATCAAAAGCATGAAAGCGCAGTAGGAGTTACTTGAAATGCACTTTTAATAAAGGTCTACTAATTGAATTTGTTTCTTTTTAAAATAACACGTATATAACAGTATCTACTAAGTGACTTTAGTTCAGTTTCATCAAAATGAATCTCAATGCAGTAATCAATTAGTAACAGCAAGCACTCACTGATGATGGCAGGGTGAAGGATTAATCAAAACCAGCAGGACCATGCATAATTTGATCATGAGAGTCATCATTCAACGTGTGTGTGTGTGTGTGAGTGTATGTGTGGATGTGTATTACTCATGTTGTGGGGACATAAATGTGTTCACACAGTCACATTCGCAGGGGGCTCACCTTCCTTCTGGGGATAAAAACATAAGTCTCCATAATGTAAACTGTTACATTTTAGGGTAAAGAATTGGTTTCAGGTTGGGGTACGAGTTAGGCAAGCAGTGCTAATATGGTTATGGTTAGGGTATGTCTGCAGGAAATACACGTCTTCTGAAGTGACGGAAACACAGCCTGTCCGTCACAGCCATCCGTTACAGTAGCGACAGCAGGGATGATTCTTGTTTTCTCTAACATGAAAAATTATCGACAAGTGGATAATAATTTCATAAGATTAGTTCAAATTTCAGTTTGGAAACTACTAGTTGATTAGGGAAATTACTACAGTTGAAACAAGTCGATTAACCAGCCGATTAACTAGACGACTGACAGAAAACTGTCAACTATTTTGACAATCTAGTAATTGTTGAGTCACTTTTTAAGCAAAAATTTCAAATTCTATTTATTGAGTTCCAGCATCTGAATAGTTATGACTAGTATTAGATGGATAAAACCAGCAATTTGAACATTACCTCAAAGTTTATGTTTTTTTTTTAATCATTCTTCCAAAATTTTACAAAACCTGCCAGTAAATACCTGGCAGGTTAATCAACTAGTTGGTTGCGATCATCTTGAGTCATATCGTGACACATTTCCATGAACATGTCATGTAACACCTGTCAGATCCTCCACTCCTCCAACTCACTTTTCTTTGAATTGACCTTGAACACATCACAGACCCTGAGCAAACCACAGAGTCTATGAGGAAAGCATGGTGCGTCTCTGGACAGCAACACAGTATCTGAACATGCTGACCCCTCTCTGGACTGATATGTTTCATTAAGCTTCTATAATAAGAGCTTAAGGAGCCTGGACAATATGCAGGCTCCCCCACCATCTACCCCAGAGGCAGATCAGTGTGCACCTTATGGGGCTATACCTTATTGCATTATGCAATGGTGTAATAGGCTTAGCCACATGCTACTCTGCAGGGGGGAGTTTTGGGCTGACTCTGATGACTCACTTCATTAATTCTCCCTTCCTCAGAGCTTTCTAGTTGCTGAGGAGCGAACTTTCCACACGCCCACATTAACACTGACCTCAGATGCCACACATCAAAGAAAGTAAACATTTAATCATCAACTCACGATAACAAATGCTATTTTACATAAACAATTCAGAGCTGACGACGGACTTATCAATTTCTGACAGGCCTATTTTTATGTGCTTTATGTTTGTCTTTTTACCTCTATAATACTGTGTTACATTTCTACAGTGACCTTACTGCACTCAGTGCTCTCTTTATTTTACTCTGGTTCGTCAAAATGTTTCTATCATATTTCTGCAGGGAGTCCCAACGCACTTTTGCTGGGATATTTAGTCGCCAATCTTGGGGAACAGAGAAATGACTGATGATATTACTTAATGCTAATGGTAAGAGACATAAGCGACTTCTCGATGTTTGTATCACTATGATTAAACATAAAGACTACGGAATGTCGAGTTTAGGAAGAAGTACAGCGACCCTTCACCTGAATTTCACCTGCACCGTCTGCAGGCATCACAAGAACCAGCGTCCTTAAAGAACTATTTTTAAACCATCCGGGCTCCTGAGCTGCACCAGCTGGACGGAAACACAACACTTTACAAACATTAAACCTTTATAAGGAAATGACTGATCCGGCCACATCAAAATTTAAGATGGGTGAACCGTTTCGGAAATAACAAACACACGGCTGCACATTACTACTTACTTTCAGAAGGAGATAAAGCGAGGAACCGCTTCAGATGCTCGCAAATATATTCGGACACACGGTTTAATGCTGGAAGTGTTTCTTCATCAGGCGTGCACCATCGCGGGAATGTACACAGAAGCAGACATGCGGAGTCATTTGACCTTCTCCCAATAGAAACTACCATCGCTGAGACGTATTGTAGGGGAGGAACGGACCATACCAAGCAGGCGTCCCAGCAAAGCGAGGGGTGGTGGTGGTGAGACGGGGGGCTCATCCCGGGATGTACTGCAGGGATGAGAATGATACAGTAGTTGCAGTAAAGGATGGAAATAAATGTGGAACTAGTACGTGGAAATGGAGTGAAACAGCAGGGGTGCAGCCATTTAATCAGCATTTTAACTCAGTTTTTCTGTCTGTTGAGCCCCTGCAAGTGACCCCATAATCTGGAGAGGTTTCACCTGTCCTTACATTTATTTAGCATTAAACCTCATGGAAGTCTCATGCTGAAACATAAACATTGTGTATTTCATATTTATTCCAAATGGATGTTTCAGGGTAGAATCATCCAATTTGATAAGTTTGTGTGTTTTTATTTAACCTTTACTTAACATGAAAATGTCTTGAAACACATGGCCAATCTGCAGTGTACAGTAAATGTATGGCCAACATACAGTAACAACGTTCACATATAGCACATAAACATTTGACCTGACAGGGCTTGAATATTTGAAACAGTTGATCTGATTTGAAGAGTAAGCCAGAGAATTAATTTCACTCAAAGAGAAAAACGGTTAATTGAGGCCATGCAGTAGTGGGTAGACACGATGCCACAATAATCCAGATAAGAAAACTGAAATAAAGTGAACCACAGCTGCTGAGTCCATGTAATCAGATATTAAGGGAGCTTGACCCATTGATTTTCATTATTATCAAAACCATTCACATTAAATCATTGACCTCTTTGCATTTATACATTTGATTTTATTGAGTTCCCTATTTGTGATATTTGTTGCCTCTATGACTCAACAGATTTAATGCTTCATCAGTAAACATTAAATCCATCCATGTTTAAAGGATGATTCACAAATAACAGCAAGTCCCTTCAGAACTATTATGGAAATGGGATAAAAAGGTACAGTCAACTGACCCTTTGTAGACATACTGGTATATTCTAATGCTAAATGGTAAAAGAACTCTATCAACTTCCTCTAAACCACTGACACGGTAAAAGTACCTATTGAAATTTAATGTGACACCAGTGGATATAAAAACTGTCACTCACTTGCCCAGACAGAATACTATTTGAACAGCAGGAGATAAATTAAAGAGCAAAAGGGGATTTCTAAGCTGTATTTAGTGATATGTTTATGAATTACTCAGACACAGACTCATTATCAGCAGCAAGAGTTAGAACCTAAATGCAGAATAAACAGAATGCCCAGTTGGCTAAATGGCACACCATCAGTTCATGGAAAGGCTTTATGGACTATTATATCTGCATTAAAGGCAGCATCACTGTGAATGTTATGACCACCAGCAAATAGTTTAACTCTACGAAATCATGTCTATACAAGTCTACAAAAAACATCCTTGCCAGTGATGAACTGAGTACACATTGAGCAGTTGCTTTCCGTTAAATGTGCGGCCTTGTGAAAACAACGTCTGATATAAACCGCTGCTTCCTCAGCAAGGGACTGCCCTCTTACACTATAAAGTTGTCACTGTGGGTGTAAAGGAGAAAACACAATAAAGATACCAAACTGGGTCATTGTTGGGACCATAGGTTGCAGAAAAACACCCACGTGAACATGTGAAAACCACGCATTTGTGTTCACGGTGGCGTCTGTATTATATCATATGTTATATTTATGCATGTGTTATTGTGCCATGATCACGATGTATAGTTATGTATCAGTTTCTGGGCAGATGGGGTCCAAGGCCAAATGCAGAACAGTGCCTCTCTCTCGAACACACGGACAACACCTAGACTTCGTGCCCACTGAGTTGGAAACTGCATTTCTCAAGTATAAATGAAGACTTGTTACTGTATTGATTGATAGCGCACTTCAGCAGCGAGGGGCCAAAATCAATGACCGCCACATGGAGTCTGAAGACTGAGGGCTGAAGAGTGATGCCTGTGATACCTACCCTCCTGAACACCCCAGAGCTCGCTCATAAATAAATGAAGGAGACAGTGCGTTTCCTCAGAAATAGCTCGCTTTGTCAAAGGAGGGACCTCCGTATACCTTTTCAAACTGAATCACATATAGACCCGAAAAACGCCAATCAAGATATTTGCTATTCTTCACTCCACAAATTCACAATATAAGCCTTTTCATGGATCAGAGAATCCATTAATCACAAAATTAGTTAAAGAGGCACTTCATTGCAGCAATAACATTTAATGTGTTTGTGTGTGCATGTGTGATTTTTCATGATAAAACTGTAAACAGTCTTACACAAATGAATTTGATTTGAGATTTAGTGAGTTTAGTAAGTGTGAATCTCTTATCTGAGTTACATAAAGCTTGAATATCAGCGAAAACTTGCATGACTTTAAGCCTCCTGCTGGGATCATATAAAATGGCCAGTCTGACCTCGTATGTGTTGGAATAAACATTCAGTCTTCATTTTTAACTAACTGGGAAAAGGAATCACAGCATTTTGGGTTGGTGCTGCCATTTTTGGGGTCAAGTATACTAGTATACTTTCATTTTCTGTCACTGTCACCACTCGTTTGTCAATTGCATTGCACACAGCTATGCCAAAATCCTTAGTAATACCATTCTATATACTCTCACCTTAAAGCAGCACTTAAAGGCAGCACTGAAACATGCACATGACAACACTAGCTCGGATGATATTGGCTCTGAATGGGACAAGATACCATCCAAGTATCACTGAGGACCGATAAGTTAAGTCAAGTCAAGCAAAATCACATCAGAAGTTATTTCATAACACATTCCAAACAGAGCAGGTCTTTAATATACAGAGATTCAACATTCCCCCATGAGCAAGCACTCGGTGACAGTGGTGGAAAGAAACTGTCTTTTAACACAACATAGTTGCACAGCAACAACAATAATAACAACAGCAATAATAACAGAAATATGACTAACAAAAATAATGGTGGACATCAAGCAGGACCACAACAGGAGGTCCAACCAGGAGACAAGAAAGTACAGAGAAGCTAAGTTAGTAACATCCATTATTAGGACGTGATTATGTACAGAAGGAGAATTAGAGAAGGAGAGAGGACCTCAGTGCATCATGGGAGATCCCCCGGCAGTTCAGGCCTATAGCAGCATACAAAGAGGCTTGCCTAAGGCAGTGTCTATGAGCTGTATCAAAAAAAGAAAGCTTTAAGTCTACTCTTAAATGTTGAGAGGGTGTCTGCCTCCCTGACTGAAATTGGAAGACAGTTCCACAGAAGAGAAGCTTGATAACTAAAAACTCCAATTCTACTTTTAGAGACCCTGCACCCTGAAAGCATAATGTTCCACTCAAGTAATGGGGACCATAAGCTCTTTAAGATATAATGTGCCTGACCATTAAGGGCTTCATTTGTAAGGAAAAGGATTTTAAATTCTATTCTGGATTTTACAAGGAGTCTGTGCAGAGAAATCAGTATGGAAGGAATATGATCTCTTATGCTAGTTCTTGTGAGTACACGTGCAGCAGCATTCTGGTTTAGCTGGAGAGTCTTTAGAGACTTATTGGAGAAGCCTGATAATAGGGAATTTCATTAATCCAGCCTGGAAGTAACAGATGCATGAGCTCATTTTCTGCATTTTTTGAGACAAGATGTCCCTGACTTTTATAATGTTGCACAAATGAAAGAAGACAGCCCTTGAGATTTGTTGCAAATTTGCAAATAATCCCATTATGTGCTTTTATGTATATTTTATGTAGTGTCACAACTTCTTTAGAATTTGGATTGTATATATTGAAAAACAAGTAACTACATTTTTTAAAAGAATGCAAAATAAAATATATGCATATATGTATTTTGTGTTTCAGTGGCCTGAATAAAACAGCCTGAAAGTTTACAAAAAATATTATTTTAATATGTGACTGCTTTTGTGCCGTGTTGTAATGAATGATTGGAAAATAATGAAATCAAATTAGATGAACTAATTCTATAGAGTCAATACTGGATTTTATTCAGATGTAACTGCCAACATAATTACACCAATTAACACCATGTTGCCACCACAATGTTGACACTTGCTCACACTGTGTCTTCATCTTGGAATTACACATTGAGGTTAGACATAAATGTTTTGTCCTACCTGACTGCTGCTAATTATGATGTAAAAAATATGACACAGATGTGACATCATCAGGTGTAATGTCGTGTGCTCACCCTCTTATTTAACTTATGTTAGCATACTAACATTTGCAAACTGAAAATAACCACTAAGTTTAGCCTATAGCTAATGGGAATGTCTGTAGTTTTGCAAATATTTGGCCTCAAACCAAAGACAAATTAAAATATTGTCCTGGTGACGAGTCAGTAGTCTGATGAGTCAGTAGACCAGCAAAATGCATTACAATACATTCTGACAGGAATATGAATAGTTGGATGAAATCTTATGGCAAGCCTTCAAGTGGTAGTCCATAACTTAGGTAGAAACCACAAATGATAACCCAATTTCTGTACAAAATGTTTTGGCAATCTATTCAATATGCTAATTGTTGAGATATTTGTTGAGTAAAATAGTGGACAGATTTGCGACTAACAATGACATCTCGTGAGCCTTCCTACTAGAGTGGATAAAAACCATATCTTCTGTTTAACACAGGATTTCCCTTTGAGCTGGTGCACTGGAACATCACACCACCATTCAGGTAGATTTAATAAAGTCAAGGCACCACGTTGTGAGATATGAATGCCCCAGCACAATTTGGTGATGGCCTTTGGTGATACAAAAAGCCCAGTGCGGAAATGTCACCCACTTAACCTGCTCTATGTGACAAAACAGATGGGACAAACAGGAAATGGCTTTTTATTTGCCTGCCCTTCTATATCAGTTACAATTTGATTTGATGCACAAGTAATAAAGTCTCCTGTGTGTGTATGTTGATGCTTACATGTGATTATTCTGTGATATTTTTAAGGAATTAACTTTCAGGGCTTGAGATCAAGCAGAGAGCCAAAGCGAAAAGCATTGTATGGGAAAGAACTGGCCGGGGAGAATATGGGAGCAGAGACATGCGAGAAATATCAAAATAAGAGGTTATTATTTGCTCTCAGACTCTGCTCTGCTCTCCCTTTTAATGGATGCTCTGTGCTATATCTGCTGTTTTGGATAGGTGCCCTGTAACTAGGCATGAAATACACTGTGTGAGACTGCTGAATGTCAGGGTTGGGGGGAGGGGGGAGCAACACCTTAAAAATGGCTGCTGCCTCCAGACATGGCACAAATGGCAAAGTTGGTGTCAAGGTGACCTGGCTTGCAGGAATGGTTGTTCATCGCTGTGCACTGGGAGTGTGAAGATGTCACATGTGGCTTAAGGACAGAGAATGTTTGTGTAATATGTAATTAGAAGAGTAGAGTGTCCAAAGAAATAAACCGTAAAGAACATTTTCTTCTTGTTTTGTGGGTTCTAAAGGACAACTTAACATGATGTTAAGGTGTCCTTTGTCCTTCTTGAGATCGGATTTCTTACAAACATTTCTAAACATAAACAAATTATTATAGCAGTATTTAAGGGATCATGCTGATACCAAAGATCATTCAAATTATACTACTACTACTATTACTATATAAAGGTCAATATGAACAAAATAGGGCAACCATCAGAGATGTGAAAAGCCTTGGACCCTGCACCTATAATTCAAGGGACAAACTACAAATACCAACTTTAAGTCTGATCTTCAAGGACATCAAGCATCATCAGAGTTTTTTTTCTGTTACTGTGGCAAATCGTTTTGTCTAAATCTTTGATGGAATGAGTTGTCTTTGATTTCCCAGAAGAGGCAGGCATTAAAAGACCCATGTGCTTTGTTCACCGCTGTTCAGACTGACAGGCCACGCAGAAGTCAAAGGTTGAGAGACTGCGGTTTGAATGGCATTCACAAACTGTAGAATCAAACTACAGTTGTCTGATTAGACCATCCTTCTCTCAGTCCTAATTATGTGGCGCTGGAACAGAAGCAAGAGGCTGAGAAGGCCCTGCGTCATTAGCTTTAATCAACCCTGGATACCCTGAAAGAAAAACAAGACGCGCGAGCCACACATACACACACAGCCAGCCTGACAGTGGGTCAATACCTGACATTCATCATTTTGGCCCAGTCAGGCTTTTTAATTACCAGTCACCAGTCACTTACTATCTAAAGAGAATTTATTGCTGAAGTTTTGCTTTGTCATTGTTTAATAGATAATCAGTCAGGGAAGTGTGGCTTTGTTATCTCTTTAGTGGATATTAAAGTATGGGGAAAGACATCTTTACGGCTAGTGGACTCTCATGGCTCCTTATATTTTACTTTCGATGTCATGGATTGTCTAAAACTTGAGTTTTTTTCCAAAAATCATTAAGCTTTGTGTCACCCCAGTGTCTGAAATTTACAAGATTATTACAGACATCAGGCAAACTCCAGTCCCAGTTCACAACAAGCTCTGTGTGAAAGTTCATCAGTATGGATGTCACAGTCCCAGCACTCTCTGGCATGCTGCACATGTATGACTGTATAAAAGCAGTATTTGTATTTGTATGTATTTGCATAAATGTGTTATTTTATATGATGAGGATTTGATTGGTCATTATAAGTCACAGCCCCAAATTCTGATTATCTTCTTATCTATTTGTTTTTATTAAGATGCAGTCTATGTTTTTCACATGTGTAGCCATTAACCTCCAGTGTACTTCATTTGAGAGTGTGAGATGTTTAAACACAGTCTTACTAAGGGTTGATCATGAGCCTACATGTTAACTCTGCTGCCTTTACATGTGAGCCCAATACCTTATGATGGAGAATATAGGATGGGTTTGTGGGATATTACGACCCCTGCAGGTCAGGCGTTGTGCCGCTATAATCCCGTGAAAGCCTGACAGGAAGAGAGATAGAGACTGTAAACAACAACAACAACAACAATAAAGCAAAAAGGAACCGTCCATTTAGGCAAATAGAATAAATAAATAAAGGAATGGCATCAATATTAACGCCAAATATGCAGTACTTCAGAATGTACAAACACAATTAACTTTTAAAAGATAAAATATTTAGTGCCTTTATGGAATTTAAGTTCGATATGCGTCCCTTGGAAATGCAACCGCGTCAGTCACAGACCACAGCACACTACAGTGAGCTGGAAAATTGTGATGTACGAGCGACGGGGGAAACAATATTTAAAGAAAGTGACTAACGAAGTAGTGTGATTAATGATTAGTTGTAAGCAAAGACTGACAAATGAAAAAGGACATACAAATACAATGTGCTGTGGTCGTAGTAGCGACATCATGCAACGCGGAACGGAACGTTTGTCACTTGTCGGCTTCTGTATCTTCACCAGGAAGTTGCTACAGTTTCATTCATTCTTCAAAATTTAGGCTTGTGGTCCTGCAACATTTGATGCCAAAATGCGTCGAAAGACCGAGGCTCAGCCAACGAACAATGAATCTACCAACACTAATAAGAAGGTAATGCAACGTAACTGTGCCAGCAGGTCCTTGTTAACTTAGCTAACATTGGCTGACTGACTCAGAGGCTAACACTTAATGTTGACCAAGTCAGATGTTATCAGCCAAGTATGTCGCTCTTTCGGTGCTACCACACAATATCCACATAGTCTCTATAGAAGGAAGAGGAGTTAAATCCCCTTTAAAAAAAACTGCAGCTTTAGCAGCTTTCTTCACGTCCTGCTTACTGACATGTTAACGTGTACACAATTTTATTTCCGAGAAATCATTAGAAGCAGTATGCGGTAAGAACAGTCAGATAGCAATATTTGCCGGCATTGCCTGCAAATGTTTCACTAAATAGCGCTGTGGTTTAACCCTGGTTAAACTCTCAATTAACTTTTTGGTTTTTTAACAATCAAGTATTATTGCAGGGCAGGGAGTTCTCAGTGAAATTGCTTAAACGATATAATACATGTTACAAAAAGTAAATAATGAAAGGCTATAAAAATATTTGCGGTATATATGATCATCATTTCTAGGACTTAATGTGTAACTTAATTTTCTTTTCCAAAAAATCTAGGATCCGGATGAAAGGCTGCACAGCCCAGCTGAAGCTGGAGGCAGGGTGTCTTACGGCTCCGTGCTCATGAACGTAGGAAAGTGTTTACTTTTAATCATCGTCATCCCTCCGTTCCTCAACTATGCATCGCTGCAGAGAGAAGGACAGCTGCTCTTGCCTAAAGGTAAGCTAAGACCAACAAACACATTTCTCCCTTTGAGTTAATTTTATATCAATCTAAAGCAGTTTTTTAAATATGTTCATTGTTGTGTGTTCCAGTGGGAGATTGTCAGTAGGTTTTTCTGCTCTATTCATTCTTTTCAAAGCCATGAGAGAAATCTTCTGTGGAGCTTAATATTTCTTTCTGTTTCTTTGCTTTTTACATGCAGATGGCCAGATTGTTGACGTTGGTTTGGGTCAAAAGATGCACCTTTTGTGCAAAGGACACGGAAAACCAGTTGGTGATTAATCCCCTTAGGATATTCCATGATCTGTCACAAAGAGTTGGTTTGTTCGTGTCTTTGAACTGAGCCCACCATAACCTTGTTTTTTTTTTCTTTTTTCTTCAGTCATACTGGATTCACCAACTGGAATGTCCTCAGACGTTTGGTTGCATGTCCAAGAAAGTGTGGCCACAATAACAAAGGTGAGGAAATGAAACAATATGTGTAGCTTGTTTTTAAAGATTGTACATTATTTACAGTGTTGTATTTGTAATGCCAAAAGAAGTGGCCTCATCAGAATTGAAACACTTAGCAGAAATCCACTAAGAATCACTGAGGATGAGTCAGCGTACTTAACCAAGAAAAGCCCTGTGGTGAACTTTCTCTAGAATCAGTTACTACAGTACTCGTGCGACCATGTTGTTTGTTGTCGGGGGCATGCAGGGACAGTCCTTGCAGTGATTCTGCCACATCCACTCTGCTCAACAAGGACTCAGTACAGCAGAAAGTCGAGGCTGACAGCCTGCCCCATGTTGTTTGTCTGAAATGTGACCCAAATGAGGTCACAGGCTTGTTGGGGAAGGGCCTAGATACATCTGAACAACTAAATCACATAAGCAGCAACAAAACAAACTTACAGTGCACTGTTTACACCTGTATCTGTGTCTTACCTATCAGCCTCACTCAGCCATCATGCATTTTTAACACGCTGACACAGGATAGGCCGGGGGCTGAGTCCTTATTGAGGGCAGCTTGCATGTCTGCAGAGCAAAATTCCTCTAAGCCTGTGGTGTCCTTGTTTGTCACACTGCTCAGGTTTGCACCTATGACAGAATGGGACTGGGCTTCAGCAAGCGACTGATGCAGAATGAAACCAACGGAAGTGAGAAAGTTTGGGGAATGTCAACGACTGGACGGTTAGTGCACCACTCATATTGAGCGTCTGATATAAAATGTGCAGTAACATTTTAGTCTACATTGTAAACATTCTGTCACAGTTCACACTACGAATCAGTTCTTTATTGCCATGAAGTGGTTTCTGAACGTGTGAGCGGGGTTACACCTGCGTGGCCATCTGTCTCATTTATCTGTTGTTGCTGAGTGTGTAGAATTCATTTGTAAAACACTGGTATGTTGGCCAGATGTACTGTAGTGTGTTGTACTGCTTGGGGACGGGTGAGTCTGGGTCGGTTAAGAGGTGATTGTGGGAAGAACGTGCCTTGCAGCATGCTGCTTTATTGTCATGACACTTACTGGCAAGTTCTTCATGGGCTCTACTGATGTTCCACTTGTTCCCAAACTGTTGGTAAAATTCAGTATTAGTATGCTGGTCCCATATTTTGTTTAGTATGTAATTTTTTTTTTTTTTTTCTTTACAATGGCCCAACCATAATTACCCTGATTGTGTTACAGATTAGTTTTCTGTCAACGAACTAATTGGCAGATTGTTTCATATCTTGTCTCAAGCTGAAAACCAAACCCGCTGCAGCACATTCAGTCCAGTAACACACGTCATATTCAGTTTTGTACTATTTACCTCTGTGCAGTAAGTAATCACTGGGAATCAATATTTTCTTGATAAAGTGTCTGGAACCTCTCAATAATGTTGCAGCCAGTATAGACTGATGTGCGCATGGACACATCGTGCCTTCTTCTGCGGAACACACTGCAGCCCTGCTCTGCCGTGCCTCAAACTGTCGTGGGAGTACGCTTTAATCTTCCCTCCTTTGACATCGCAGTGCATTTGTCGAGTTTTATATCTGCCTAAGGGATGAGCAGGTGTGGATTCCCGATGGTCAGCAGTCTAGTTTACCTTGGCATCTGGCCCAGAAAGCAGGTGCTGGCCCATTTGACATGCAAGCAATCAATTTCCCAGCACTCAATATCTCAAGGAGTTTAATGACTGCCTAACCTTAAACCTTGAAGTCCTTTGAAAACTTTTCATTTCAGCGTGACATCTCAGGTTTGATTTATCAGCACAACAAACCCAGGACAGCAGATGGCCCTCAGAGAAGAACTGCTGTATCCTGTGTAATGATGTAATGATGCTGCTGCTGTAATGATATAAGTTTGCTGGGGATTGTTTTTCTTGCGGGTTGCAATAAAAAGAAGCCAGCGGTCCCCTCCTGTGTGCTGCTGTTTGGTTTGAGCACTGCTGTTTATTTTGGTGCCATATGTGGAAAGAGACAAAATGGAAAACTAAAAATACTGCTGACCTTAACTTTCATACTTAACTTCAGGATAGAATTTGTAACACTTATTTTTTCCTGGCTATTTTTGCTTTTTCTTAATGTCTCTCCAGTGGGTTTCTAATAAACCTGTTAACGAGCAGATTAGAGATTCATGAGATTGATGATGACCTGTCGCATTCATCTTTCATACTGGGAGTTTTAGTCCCAGCTAGCTGAATAAATAAACCTCCTGGCCCACTTTGCAGCATGTCCTGGTTTTGTGCAGACACAGATGAGTGTTGTTGTCTTGCAGGATGGTGGATGATCTGCACCGACTCCTGCAGGCTGCTGGGATAGCCAAGCCCTTCATCCTGGTGGGCTCGGAGCTTGGTGCACTCAACAGCAGGTTTTACAGCCACATTCATGATGTGTAAGTATTGTGTGAAGGAAATATTTGAAGGACAGCTGCACCACTTTACACATACAGTATAAATGTTGGTACAGTACTTGCCATGTGGGGTACTACTCTGCTTCTGAGAGCAGTTTGTGTGTAGCTCTGGAAGAAAGAAGTCTGAAAATATAAAACTGATTGGGCTTAGGTTCACCTTGAGCAGTGAACAGTTACAGAAGGTTTGCTTTACAAACTGTGGGTTTGCAGTTTGAAAGATGAAATGAAGTTACTTTCTTGTGGAGGAATATTGATTAAATGGAGAGTATTAATGTTATTACAAATAGAAAAGGTTTCCATTCTTGTGCAGCTTCATCAGCAAACACAGACAAACTGAAAGCTCTATTAAAATGTGCTAAAGTAAGTTAAAGGATGAGCTAGGTTCACTGTGTAGTTTTCTTATTGGTAGTGGCTCACATGAAAAGAAATTAAAAAGAAACCAAAACCAACAATCATTAGTCTGTCTTTCTGACTTCCCTCTTCTGTCTGTGATACTCAGCCACAGGCATTTTATTTCCTATTAACAATTTTAAAATGGGTCAAATAGTTATGTTAAAAAAGAAAAACACCTTGGTGCAGTCACCCATACATGAATAAATAGTCTGCTTTTTGAGGATTATTTTCAGCAGTAGTTTATCTATGTGTATTTATATGTATGTCTGGCAAATATATGTATTTGACTATGTATGGCAGCAGAATGGCGTGAAGAAATATGTCCCCCAGTGCAACAGTGTGGCAGTGGAGATCTAAAAATATAGAAAATTACCAGACTTACCTTTTGGTGTCTTGCAAATCTGTGATAAAATTTAAAAATAGGTAATCTTGCAGTTCCTCTGTAGCATATGCGTTGCAGTTCCTCCCAAACTCACACTTAATATATTCCTGCATCTATTCCCTTCATTCCCATAAGTCAGAGACAACGTCGTGATAAACGTGACAAGCAGCCCATACCAGGGATGAAAGATTTAGTATTTAATCAGGCATGATGTTGCTGCCATTAAGGGAGAAAATTAAGTAGTGGTGAGTGGATGACACCTTTTCGAATGGAAATAGTGCTCCAGGATCTGGTGTGTGTGTGGTCATCTGTCTGTGGGGACAGAGGAAAGACAAATCTACAGGACGACAGACGGGATGACGATATCCATCTCACACTCATTAGGGCCCAGGCCGGGAGGGTAAAGTGGACAAGGGTAGTCAATGAGTCTTACTTCATCTGTGTGTGTGTCTCCTCAGGCAAGTGTCAGACCTGGTGCTGATTGATCCCATCCCAGAGGACATTTTTGAGGAGGACCAGTGGAAAGAGTACTGGTGAGTTTATAGCTGATTTCAGGGGCGTAGGAAGGACAGAACTGGGCAAAAGGAAGAGGGGAGGAAGGAGCATGAATATGAAAAGGGAAGAGAAGAGAAGATGAAGACATGTTGAAGGGGCAGAAACTGAGGATGGATGTGAAGAAGCCAAATTGAAAAGAAGACTGAGAAGAAGAGTAGCGTGGAAAGGAGCATAGAGGACAATAAGGAGCTCTGAGGGGCAGAAAGGAGCAGATAAAGACGAGTGGCAGGGAGGAGGAGCAGAGAAAAGGGACTGCATCAACAAAAGTGGGGATTACGATGAGGAGAGTGGAGGAAGAGATGCTAGCGTGTTTCATGAGACAAACTCTTTCCTTATTGGCTTTTCATGGGGAGGGTATTTGATGTGTGATCTTTGCTGGGTGGGGTTCATTAGTGTGATTAATTGGAGGCCAAAGAAACTCATTAGCTGATCACACTCTTTTAGCATGAAACAGATGAGGGGAGATCGAGGGTTGTGGTGGTGGTCGGGACTGAGTGACAGCAAGCGTAATAACACTGCTTTAATGCTTCAGGCAACATACATGTCAAGTGGTAGTCATTGTCGCAGTGTATATCTCATTATACATTAATTATCACAAGGGGGGGGGGGCGGTGTTATTAATGATAACCGAGAACATAGAGGAGGAATGTGGGTAGAAGTGTCAGTTATACAACACTAACACTATCTCAGATTGTTACAAGCGTAGCATGCCATGTGTAATCATTAAAAGGTATTTCACTGCTGAAGAGAGTATAATTAATCAGTTATATAATTTAGGAAACTACGCTAAGCTTTTACATGTAGCTGACAGGCTAGCAGCGATTATGACATAATGAGCACATCTCTGGAGTGCAGTATTTATAGATATATATATAAACACTACATATTTTGTGACTTCAGAGAGAAATAGGCTGTCCCAACTCGTGCCAGTGCACAATTCTGCTCATACATACACGTTAAAATTTGTCCCTCTTGTTTTGACCTTCCAAAGTGTGCTGCACGTTTGGTTCCTCTCTACAGCTGACAGAAATACGATGATTTTACTTGAGTCCTTTGTTTTTGGAACATTGTATATTACCTGTTAATTATTCTGACTTTCTCTCATTTTTATACTTTCAGGCAGTAATTTGTTTCGGATTCATGATTGCATGATGCTTGATTTATGTTGTTCTAAAATCAACCAAGTCTCTTAATTGAATAAAATTGCTTAGCTGGTGCAGGATTTGCTAATAGATACAGAAAATAGGGTTAGAATCTGTTTTACGTGCCTTTCCTCATACTTAATCACATTAAATGATGTATCAAAGAATACGCGAACAGTATAAAAAATATAATGAAACTTTATTACAGAAGTCGTTGATTTTATGCCAGACTTTGACATTTTTGCTTTGACTTCATGTGTAGTTATGTGGTTAATTAATATGTGGTTTCCAGTATAATTCATTCTTTATAATCACCACCAAAAAAGTTGATTTCAGGCATCCTCTCAAGTTCAACATTATTCCAGTTTGAATTCTTTTTCCAAAAATTCTTCCAAATTTTTAAAGCAGCAAAGTATGCTTATTTATCATCTGAAAAACACTCACTTTCTGTGTTTTACATTTAAATTTACATGTAAAATAAACAGTACTGAAGTAAACCATGATAATTTTTTGTTAATATTATTTAACCCAAACATATCAATTCCTGTTTTAGTTACTGAGTAGGTAGCTACTTCACCAGGATTGTGCAACTCTTCTACTACCATATCTTTCTCTCAGCAGTAAGCCATTTGAAAATAATTACAGTAAAGTGGTTCTAAGACTTTTAAATCCACATTTCTGTTCACATAGTATGTTGTGATATCAACCGGGACTTAATATGTACTTAAATATCGCAGGCATATGGTAGAATCAAGTAATCTTATTCTGGGCAAGACTTTCATGGCTTTAGTGCATCCATAGTTCCGTCTACCAGTATTAGCTCACGGCATATATAAGCATGAGTCAAGTCAGATAAGAAGTGGATCCCTTAAAATGGCCTAATTTGTACGTGACTCAAAGTGGAGCAGCACCATTTATCAGGAGTATGTGTCCAATTATCCTCTGATTAATACGCATTCATTTCACTGAGTACATGACAGTGCAGCCACAATCCAATTATTCTGTGGAGAACCAATGCAGAAGTGAAATGAACCAAAGATTTATTTATTTTGTAAAAAAAATAATGTTATCATCAGTCCCTGATTTCCATGGAGGAGTAAAAATAGAAATAGAAGAAAATAGAAAAGGAATGGGATATACAGTATGAAGATATGAGATGCTGCATGACTCTACACACCACAGCATCCCAATGGCACTGGCATTGTTCAACTTCTTTCTTTCTTATTTTCCTCCTTGTTTTTGTTCAGCAAGCTTGCATGTAGATGTGTATTTCTTTTAGATATGGGTTTATCAGCTGTCTGAGGTCTTACAATATTTGGTACACAGGTTGAGTAATGCAGAAGGGAGCAGGGCTGCACCTGAGCAGGATTGTGGGGAGACCGTATCAGCTTTGCACTGGGACTGGGGGATTTACACATCAAAGACCTGCTCATTAACAGAGGCTCACTCCCAAAATTAGTTCTGTTACGTCCTACAAAATGAATTGCCTCTGTCTCCTGAGAATGATACTTCCATGTGCTTGTGTATGTGTGTGTAGGTACTCGCTTGCGTGCAGTTGTTGTAAGAGGTCAGCTTTCTTATTTGTGATTTTCCTCTGCAGACGTCGCAGCGTGTGTCTCATTTCCTTTTGGGCATAGATAATGCTTCCTGATGAAAAATCAAGCAGAGGGTCTAGCATCAGAGATTAGGAGAAGCCCCAGCGTACGTCTGGACAAATTGCGTTCTGGATGAGAGCCGTTGGTTTGAATTGCTCAGTACTGTCAGTCTTTGTTTCAGCAACTCAAGCATTGGAAGCTTTGCATCCCTCTTGAACACGGAGAGAAATTTTCTCTACATTTCAACATAACTCCTTCCGGTGTATATACAGCATCCCTTTTCTGTGTTTATTTTGTATCATTTTTGATAAAAAAAAACATACATTACATAGCCAGAAGAATGCAAACAGATGACCAATACACTCTTATGTGATTGACGGATATCTTATTCCAAAACTGTGGTTTTCAAGCGTGAACGAGGGTGACCATTGTTGTTGAGAGTTCCAGTTCGTTCCTAAGGTATTAAGGTCCGGGCTCTGGCAACTTTGTGCACCGTGTCATTGTCATGGAACAAATCTTTCCTAAACTGTCACCGTAAATTTCAAACCACACTTCTGTCCAAAATATTATTGCACGCCCACGCCATGTCGACACGCTTCTAGCCATAGTGTTCTCTTTATAGTAATCATCAGGCTCTCTGTCGCTTTAGGTGTCCATCGCTAGTGCGTTTATGTGTGTGTTCGTGTGTGTGTGTGGTACAAAACTAATTTACCCCATGGGGAATATATTTGCTCAGAGCGCAGAAACAGTGGGGAATGCTCTCGTCTAATGGGATGGTCCTTACAATTTAATGAATGCTGATTGATTGGCAAACTCTCCCTTTTAATGTACCATTACTGTGTTTAGTACAACTCAGTCCTCACAGGAGCACCTCTTCAAAGTCTCTCCATCCCTTTGCATCTTATTAAGTGTTATTCATCAGTAGTTTTTTTTTCCATTACTTTGAGTGATTTGAGTTTGATGCTGAGTCACAAAGTATACATTCTGCTTTCAGTGTTTTAGCTTATATGCAGGTGTCATCCATACTGTGTCTTCTCTTTATGTGTTTCTGCATACGTAGCTCACGTTAGTGGCTGCTGGGGAGCACATGAAGTGATGAGTGTCTTAGTGTGGGCCTAACAGCTGTGGCTGCAGGCCTGGATGGAAGCCTGATTGAGTTATGTGTCTCAAAATGAAAACGACGCTTTCTGTCCCATTCATCACCCCACCTGTCATTAATATGTTCAGAAAAGCCTGCACACAAGCACACACCCGGCCATAATCTCATAAACATTTCTGTACAGTGTACACACTCCAGTAGTTACACACTGTGCTTGCTGCAGTGTGTAGCAGATAGACATGTATTGCGGCTCACCTGGAACCTGCTCTGTATAACAGGCAACGTATGACTGTCACTTTGACTGACGACCGTTCAGTCTCGCAACTGCTGCATTTGGTTTGATTTATAAGCCAGACAGAGTTTAATATGAGGGACAAGAACAGTGTTTCTATCATTCTTCACTGCCCTTTGTTAGCAGATAGATTTACAACCATAAAAGAATCTTCTCTTCATCTTCCATTGTTGAGATATTTTCCATACTTGGATGCTGCAGTAGGTAATTTAACACCTTGAGTGGCATTGCATAATCTCTTAGCTCGCTCCCTCGCTCTCTCTCCTCTGCCTTTGCTGGTAAACAGTGGCAGCCATTGATGATACATCCAACCTCCCCCTCAGAGCCCATTTGCTTTCACCCTGAGCTGCGTTCAATAACCCACTGGAGCACAGCCCTGTTCTAAACCCCTCCAGGGATCCTCGGCTGAGATTGGCAGCAATCACCCGGCCATGGGACGATGGATGGATGGATGGAAGGATGAGTGCAGGGAGGGAAAGAGGGAGATAAAGGGATGATGGAAAAGAGGAAAACAGAAAAAGCTTGGACAGCTGGTTATATATAAAATGAAGTGGTAGGAGAAGGTGCAGCCCAAAAGCATGATGAGGGACTATTGATTGACTTTAACTGATAATAATGGGGAAAAAACTTGAGACTTTTACCCTAGTCAACTTTTGCACACGCAATTGGTTTAAAAAAGCTTTTTGGTGTAATATTTCAAGCTATCTTATATAGAAATATATTTGAAATTTGAAAAAAATGTATATATACTGTATGGTATATGTGTTGTGTAATGTAGTTCTGTAATGGCTCCCATTGTGTTTGCCTCATCCCTCAGTCCTCTCCTGACTCAGCTAACCCCTCCCTTCCTCCATCCAGAGACTCCCACACCAGCACGGGATGCCATTTCATTGTAATTAGAACCATTGTAAGCGTAACTATTGCTGTTCCGTTCCGCTAATGAAGAAGGGCTGCTGAGGCCCCTGTGTATTTACCCCAGTGTAATCCATAGTATTGATGTAGGGAAGAAGGCTGAGAGCAGCAGGGGGAACGCTGCTTGATGTTAGCTGCGATGCAAGAATGACACCTTGTGTTCTCTATGGGTATTACACCCTGCATTTCACCTGTCTTATATTTGGGTAGTTAAGTGATTCTGCTTATTCTCTATTTAAATGTATTGTACCTCTTTATATATCTTAAAAATTCAAAATTGTTCAAAAAATTTGTGTTCTCATCTACAATAATACATAAAGTTTGCTTGGTTTGCATTGGACATTGGACAGAAGTCCATTGCATTGGACTTCTGAAATGCAACACACTTCTCAGATTTGTTCAGTGATTCACACAGTGAATGAATGAAGCAAAACAAAAGGGCAATAAGTTGTGGTTATCAGGGCTAGCAGGATGGCAAATATAGTTCTAAAATGGAATGTATAATAATTGTGGTAGTTGGAATATATCATTCAGTATTAAAAAAAACAATGTATTAAACAGACTGAAAATATAATGCATTTAGTGTATCAAAGAACAGCTGTGGTTCACTTTTTGCATTGCTTTGCCTTCACTTCCTGTTGGCATAAAATATGAAAGAGCTGCTATGATCCTCACAGGGCAACTGGGGTGTTAAAACCACCAAACTACAAAAAATCACACATATTGACAGACTAAAATATTTAAGCTATTCAAACAAGTGTCACTGACAGTCTGAACACATGGTTTACAGGATGGTGCACTGTACTTTGTCTTGTTAATTTGTGACAGGCTCTTATTTTTGTGCTTGACATTAGCTAAACATGATACCGTACAGGATCGTCTGTGTTGTATGAAACTGTTTGTGTGTGAATGGTATGGTGCGTCATACTGCACAGTACAGAAACATAGTAATTCATGCAGTAATTTTCATGTAGGCCTAAGGATAGTGTTAATTGGTTGGCTGCATCTGGCTCTTAAAGGTCAGAACAACAGCACTGTGTTTTTCTGTGTCACAGAAATAAAGCTGTGCAACGAATGTAGGGAGGATTGTGAAACTACATCTCCTGAGATAAGATTTGAATTACTTTCATCTTTGTGGAATACAAAGCTAGAACAATATTTTATGCTTACATCCAAGTTATGGGTGGTTAAGTTCCTTGGGTAGAAAAGGCCTAATAGGAACAGTCATCACGTCATGTTCACTCTCATCTGAGGCTCGGTGCAAGTGCTTATTCAAGTTGTCTTTCATCATCTTTCTGACAAAAATGAAGCATGGAAAGGTTTACTTTCCATCCATCCTGCTGTAAGAAATTAAAACCTTCGTCATTTCTACAAAATGTAACAACAATTACACGGGCAAGTGCTTGTTTCCTATGCTAAGATCAACTGTAAGTCACCAACTGTATCCTCTAAATGTAAATAATTCTCCAGTTGTAATCACTTCCTCTCTGTCTTGCTGTTATTTCAGACATGTCTGAGCTAACTGTGAGCCTTCAGCTTTAACGTTTAACCATCAAATGTCCTTGGCTTCTGTGAAAGTGCGCTTGTTAAAGGCATAAATATGAACAAAACAGAGATATTAGCTTGTTGTAACACTCGGGCTACTGATGAATAAAGCTCTGTTCCAAGGCCATTATTAGTGTAGCACAAATGTCAGTGAGAATTTTAATCTTCTTTTTTTGTTTTTACATTATTTACTCAGTTTACTTTTCCATTTTGGCTTTCTGTAGTTAATGTGTTTTTACTGTAGCTTCGTTTAGTTGCCATTACAAGAAGGAAGACTAGGTGACTGAAAAATATCATGCTATCACCAAAGCAGCACAATAAAAACATCATCATCTGGAAAAATGACTCAAAGTACAGCATTGCAGTCGTGGCGCTCCATGCACTAGCTATACCTGAAGGTAGTGTTGATTGGATGGGTGAATGTGCTTCTGAAATGCCACTGATACGTTGTCATGTGATATTTAACACTATGTTTTACTACTTTAAGACCATATTTTGCTGTGTGAAACTGTTTGCACCACAAATGCAGATTTGACCACAGGATTATGGCTTTGTGTCATGCTCAATGGACAGTTTTGAGTTTAGTGTTCCTTCTGTGTTGAACTGCACTTCGACATCTCACTGTGTTGAATCTTGATTCTAAGGAGTCACTGAAGAGCAGACTTTTTCTAAATACGGTCAAATTGCCCTGCCTGCATGAGAGTTAGAGGCCTCATCACGTACCGGCCCTCCTTTTTAACAGTTTTTTTTTTCTTTTTAAATGTTCCTTTGGCCTAATAGTTAGTTGAGCCTCATGTAATAGTCCGTGTTTAAATGTTCACTGTTCATTGTAATAGTTGGCAGAAGCTCATGTAATAGTTCGTGTTTTGTGTGTGAGCAGGCTCTCAGGTAACAGAGGCCCTGCATATGAAATGAGATGGTAATGAGGAGGAGGAGGAGGAGGGGAGCCTTATCACTACAGGGCCAAATTCCGACAGTGAATTGCGCAGTTGTAACAAAAGTAACAGAGCGTCCATTCAGCCTGCACTAATCCAGATGGGAAAGTCAAACAGCAGAAAGTCCACAGCACAAACTCATTTCATCACTTTATTAATTTAGATATTGCCTCCTCGCTCCTGTGGGGAGGAAAAAAAAAAAGAGACCCTCTGAAATGACCAACATCGGTGAGGCGTTTTGCTCTACATGGTTCCCCCACTTCGTCTCCTCCCGTTATCTGTTTAATTCATCCCACCAATCTTGGCTGTCTTTACCCACTAAATTTCCCTTTGACACGCATGCCTTGCTTCGCATAATCCTCACTCCGGGGCAGAATTAAAAACGGAAAAAAGAGGAGGGAATAGGACAGGTGGCTGGAGAATCCTTGAAATAATGTTCAATGCCAGACCTAGGAATGATTTGACCAGATTTGAACTACGGGGCTGATAGGGAGAGGTTTCTTTGCTCCTTTTATTTTTGGAATCAAGGGGTAAGAAAAGGGTGACAGGTGGAAAATGTGCAAAGACTGAGAAGTCCCTTAAGAGCCAGGTCGAAGAGTCAGTTCTAAATTGCGGTGCCAGAATGACTTAAGGGGAAAACTGTGGCAAGGAAGATGAAAATGTCAAAATGTCACTCTCTGGAGGTCTGATTTGAAAAGTTTTTTCAGTCTACTGAAGACTGAAAATTAGAGCAGTCAGCTTGTTTCTTTTCCACCTCCTGTGTCTGTTACTGACCTGCTGAGGCGGTCTCCGTTGCCTTGAATATGGCAGATATGTTATCTTCACACAGCCACTGGTAGCAGTTGAAGACCCATTCTCTGCTGTTTGTATTTGTAACAGTTTTATCTCACCAATCAGTGCTGACACGCTTTGTCGGAGCAGAGCTTGATATTTCAAGCTACAGTTCTTTGGATAGCAGCATGTCATATCGACAACAGGTGAAATGGGTTATTTTACACATGAAAAGTGCACCTTTATGATGCAGGTTTGATATGATCAGTATAATGGAAGTGAAGCTGTGCTGCCTGTTGTACATGCAGTATCCTCCAACATGCACTGCTGGCCTGTACTGTGATTGAAATGATTGGTTAAACAAATTAATGATGATATAGAAGATTAGAATAGATGACAATAATAATGTCAACTTCGCAGTGAGAAACTCATTTGGATTCCGACTCTGAACACAGAGATTTTCTGTCAATCCATTCAGAAGAAGTTGAGACGTATCAGACTGAACCATAATGGTGGACCAATCAGCAGACCAACCAGCTGATGACACTGCCATCAATGGAGCCACACACCACTAGTGTGACTTAGAAAAAAAGGTCAAACATTTGCACAAATGTGAGGATTTGCCTGTTTTCTTTGTTTCTTTGATTTTCTGAGGTTTTGGACTGTTAATTGAGCAAAACAAGGCTTTATGCTCTAAAAAAACCATTTAATATACTGGATAAGTAAAAAATTAATTGGTAAAATAAGCAACATATTGATCAATGAAAATATGAAATGAAAATAAAAAAGGTTAGGTCCCTGTTAAGCTTGCCTTAATGTATTTATTTATCAGGTTTTTAAATTTACGATAGCACTGAAGATAAGCAGACAGAAAGTGATAGGACACAGGGCCACAGTGCTGTGTGCCTGGCCAAGATCAAGACTAAGACTAAGGCAAGGGTTTGGTGGTGCTTCTGTCGGCTGCCTGTAGGAGCAGGCGGCACGGCACGGCGACGACAGTGGCAGCAGGCGCACGGCACTATTGATTGGGCTCCACAGGCTGAGACCAGCCAATTCAGAGCATCAGTGAGCCGAGACCGATTGGGCCTCCTGAGTTACAAAATCCCAAAGCTCTTCTTCTCTCATCTGCCAAAAAAAAGCGTATTTCTCATTCCGCAGGCAAATGTTCTCAAAAAAGGAAGTTTGAGGTTTGGGGTTAAAAAGGAGTTTATGACTTTTGAATCCCTGTTATTGTGATCATAAAATCACCCTTGCTGTTGTAATGGAGCTGTGTAGAACTTAAGCATGTTGTTGAGCAGCACAAATGAAGTGTAACTTGCTCACAAACTGCTGCATTTGTTATTGAAGATTCAAGTAACTATTAGAAAACCAAGGATACAGACTTGATGGTTAATGCTGCATTGATATATATTTTTTTTAGATTAACAGCTGATCAAAGGCCAAGTATAATCTGGAAGTGAAGTTAACTTCAGAGATTTTTGCTCTACAAGCATGAACATAAGCTGCAGAGCTAAATATTCTGTTTTAGGATTTAGCTGACAGAAAAACAAGCCAATAGGAGTGTTAGACTTGAGTTCATCAGGTGGTCAGAGATTTGACACCAAATTACTTAGATAATTAGATAATTTTCCTACACCTTGATTCACTGAGGTCTCCAACCTGCAACTTTTCTTTAACAGTTAGTCCATGACAGCTGGATGTGCAAATTATTTGCTAGCATGTTAGCCAAAACACCTTTATAATACTGTGTCATTGGTGGCAATGTTCAGCTTCTTCTGCTGCCCAAATATCAATTAATGCAGCTTTAAAAAAACAGTAGATTAAATATTGAAATGGTCAGAATTTAGTCTTCTTTTAGTTCTGCTGAAGTTTTATGGGTGTGAATGCTTGTGTGTTTTTATTCAGGTATGGTAAGCTGTTGTCCTCACTCCAAGCCAAGCAGTTTTCAGCAGCTACAGGACTGAGCCGGTTGCTGATTATCCTTGGGGCGATTGAACCGACTGTTAACGGCGAAAATGTCTCAGAGGAGGTCATCCAGCGCCAGGTCAGTCCAAATGAATACTGAAAATTAAAAGTGATTTTTTTAATTTAAAATGTCATGTCATGTGACAGAGCAGATCAGGGGTGATTTGGAGGTCATTTTAGGGTAAACATAAGTCATCAGGGCACCAAGGTGCCATGCCATAGGTATTGATGTTTATTTAGTCTCCGTGGCTGGCAGTTTCTGGGCTTTTGTTAATCTAGTTAGGAAAATGGAGGAAAAAGTGAAATGTTTCTTGCATTTTAAATGTGCTCCTCCCATCTTTCCTTACAGCCACAGGATGGTGCTAGTGTGAGAATAATCATGTCTTGTTCTCAGCAGAGATACGAGTGGATGCTGATTGCAGGAGCGTTTGTCTTCATATTGTTAGGGGCTGTGAATTTGGCACGATATGACAGCAGACGTCATTTTAAAATAAATGAAAATTGAACCCTTTCCTGGAGCTGATACAACACTGCGGTTGCACTGTATCTCCTGATGCCTGCTGTATTGTAAACTCAGGATTCTGACAGGTCATACAGTTTGTGAGGAAAAGGCTGTTAAAAAAAAAGCTACAAGCTTTTGCTGTGTATTGCAGATGAAGTTTTTCTACAGGGAAGGCTTTTCATTTTGCACGTCCACACTCAGATTTGTTGCGTATGTGTTTTAAACCCACATACACTCACACATACAGGCATACAGTGACATTGTCTGTCATGAGGTCCTGTAGTCATTTTTACTTGCTATGGAAAACATCTTAGGCAGAGATGGAGTAGTAATGGATTCTGGTGATGAACAACAGCCAATATCTATTGTAACATGGAATAATGCTCTTTATAGACTGACACCTTATTATAGCAGGGAAGCAAACACTCGTGTTGGGTATGTTAGGGACATAAAGAATGTGAGATTATTGCAAGAAAGCTGATGTAGTAGCTGTTTATTGCATTTAACCTATACAGTCCTACTTAAGATTCTTTCGTTTATTTCTTTGGAGAAACAACTCACACTTTAGCGAACACCCAGAGCCGTTTCTAACATTCGTTATATGGCTTTAATTCTGTTCTGCAGCTGTCTCTGTGATGCGATGACTCCTGCTTTGGGATGAATGCAAACAGTTCGTTAAGGCTCCCTGTTCTGTGCTGCCAGCCACCCACGATTTGATGGCAGTAGTGATGAGGGACCTATTTCAGCTTTTCAAGTATTACAGTTGTTGCCAAGGAGATAAGGACATCATTGTGCTTGAATTCTCCAAGGACAGAAAAAGGTTTTGTAGACAGGCTAGTGAAGGTTATAACATGCGCACACACACTCACAAGCTCGCCAGACTCAATAGAGCATGCAGTCCATTTCTCAAGGGCATGTTCTGTAACCACTGCTTAATTGAACTGGAGCAGAATTGTTTGCTACCACGTTAACGGCACCAAAGCTATCTGGTCTCATCACATGTGGATGATAGAGACAGTTAAAGGGGAACTTTGCTCAGTTTGAGAATTCACATCTATTATGATGCTGTGCGGAACTTTTCTTCTCCCTGAACTGTAGAATCAGAGAACCAAGACTTCAGTGTTCTGTCTGGAGCTGCATGATAGAGTGAGAAATCATTGTGGTTCCGTGCCATCCCCCAGAACCACAAGGGTGGTGCAGTGGTTAGCACAGTCGCCTCATAGCAAGAGGGTTCCGGGTTTGAATCCCGGTCTGGGTCCTTCTGTGTGGAGTTTGCATGTTCTCCCTGTGCCTGCGTGGGTTTTCTCCAGGTACTCCGGCTTCCCAAAAACATGCATATTAGGTTAACTGGCTACTCTACATTGCCCCTAGGTGTGTGTGTGTGATTGTCTCTCTTTGTGTGTTAGCCCCACCTCTTGCTGGTAGTCAGCTGGGATAGGCTCCCGTCTTCCTGCGGGCCTGACGGGTAAGCGGTATAGAAAATGAATGGATGGGTATTGGGGGGGCGGCTACATTAATGTCAGCAGTGGAATTTTATAATTTCCTCTGCAGCACAATGAGTGAAGTCCAATGCCACTGAATTGTTTTTTAAATTTGAGGCTACATTTCTTTCTTAACATTCAAATGAAGGTTAATCAACCTATTTGTGATTTTTTTTTATAACAAACAAAATGAAATAAATAAATAAGAAAAATTAAAAAGATGTATTTCACCATGTGTAGCCACATGTATTGGCAGTTTCCACTGCAAATTTTGTGTTTCCACCTTTAACAGCAATAAAGGATTAAGAGTGACCATGCTGGGACTGTGGAATCAGTTACTTAACATGTCTTACTAAACAAATATGACAACATATTGCAGAATGAACCTCAGAGTCTCTTTTTGTTCAGTTAAGATTTAAAGTTCTTCCATTTAGTCCCAGGGGACAATAAGTGTCATTCTGCAGTTTATAAAACGTACGACCATCTGCCAATGTATACCTCCACCATATACCAGGCACATCCCCTTGTATATACAGATGTAAATGTATGCTATGTATACGGACCTTTTGCATTTCACTGTTTATCATTATTTTATTCTCTTTTCTTGTGTATGTCTGCTGCACCAGATGCCAAAGCAAATCCCACATAGGTGGAACCTACCTGGCAATAAATTTTTTTCTGATTCTGATGTGGTCTGCATGAGGTTGAGAATGCATTTTATAAATTTTATTTTCTACTGTCTGTTTTTTTTTATTATGATGTTTGAGTTTCCTATGAAAAGGTCTGCTGAACATCCCAGCCTGCTCAATGTAATAGCTGAATGTTGACTACAGTAAAAGACATTTGACATAGCTCAGTTTTTTTAAAATGCTTACAATCACCTTGTGTTGAAGTTCACAAACCCAGTTCCAAATAAGTTTTGTAAATCGTACATAAAATCAGAATGCAGCCATTTGCAAACAAACTGTGTTTAGCAACAAGGGTTTTACGGTGTGTTCCTGAGCCCATGTAGTAACATCCTTTATGCAGTCATGTGTTTCACAAAGTGGTGGAGTCCATCCCCGCTTATGAACAACTGAGCCTTCGAGGATGCTCCTTTCATGCCCAATCATCATACTGTCACCTGTTACCAATAAACCTGTTCACCTGTGGAAGGTTCCAAACAGGTGTTTTCTGAGCAGTACACAACCTTCCCAGTTTTTTGTTGTCCCTGTCAAAACCTGTATGAGATGTGCTATTGGTATCATCAAAATAATCTTTTTGTTTTCTCTTACCTCTGAAGGTAATGTAAGTAGTGTCTTGTAAGCCTTCAGGTATGTTATGCTTGAATAAAAAAAATAAATATTCAGTTCTTTCCTTTAGATCATGTCTGATTTTCTGTATTTTCTCTGTCTCTGATAGAAATACCTGCTTAGTAACCCTGCCCATCAGAGCAGTGCTGTGGATGAGCATTACTTTTTGAATGAAAGTGCAGCTCAAGTAAGGTATGGAAAGTGCCCCCTCCCCCTTTTTATGGATGGATTTTCCCTTTGTGTGTTTAATATGAAAATCAAAATGAAGATTGAAATATTACAAAAATTTCAATTATTATTAACATTTTTTGTTGTTGTTTTTAAAGGGATATCACAAGGTTTAAGCCCCTCTCCAGCAGGACGTCTGTGAGTGTGATCACTGGTGATTCATTTGACCAGCAAATACCAGAACACCTAAACCAGGTGAGAATGTTTACTGAAGCATTGTTAACACCAACACAGTAACCGAACAGTACTGTCTTAACAGTTGTGTAAAACCCATAGTAAATCATCATTTTCCTGCACCAGATGGTAGCTAAGCTTCAAAAGAAGTTTCTGGAGGAGTCCTACCCATCAGCCAATCACATTCACATAAAAGGAGCAGACCGGCGAATGATCTACAAGAAGCCATCTGCCATCAGCCAGCACCTGAGGAAGCTAGTGAACCAGCGACAAGCCAGACAGCAGAGCGAGTGACCCATGGCCAACATGTAACAACAGCAAAGACATGGACAGAGTAATTGTTGAATATGTTTTAAATATTCAATAACATATTCTACTTATCTTTTTACCTTTCCCCACAGCAATCTGTAGAGAGTGTCCACATATCTGGTAAAGTTCATAAAGAAGTCAATTTTTAAACATATTTTTTTGCCCAGCTTTGCCTCCCTGGAAGCTTTTTTTTAATTGAAAATAACTGGAGGGTATTCAGTGTGATGAAATATTTGCTGTCTTAGATTCAAAAAAATCTTATCTTTCAAGTTGTTATTTCAGCTTCTTTACCTGATTGGCCAGTGCCAAAAATTAATACATTACTCCTTATCAATGTAAAGGCCACATACGACATTGCTCAACCTGATAATTGCTTATCACCTTCAGTTCTGTCTTAATATTCTGCCATGTTGTAGCCACCGGGAAAGTCACTCTGGGTTCCTCTGTGTCTCTGTTATATCAGCTTGTTACTTAACATCACCATCAGACGTGGACCTCCATTTTAAAAACTACAATCACTTGATTTATCTTACAGTTTGCAGATGTGTCTGGCCTGCAAGTCTAATTTTTAATTCTTGTTCATATATGTTCATGTACATTTGCATCTATTTTGATTCCCATGTTCTCATTTTTGTGGGAAACATGAAATGTTTTTACAGGTATACAGTAATATGAAAGAAAGACCAGACAGCATTGGTTTATCCTGAGGATTTAAGTTTAATTATGACACCACATCAAAATAAAAATTTCCAACAGATCTGGAATTTAATTCCATCCATATACATGCATAGCAACAACGTTTTAAGAAACATTTTCTCCCATAATCAGGACATTGGAATGATCATTTTACATCAGTATCCCCACTGACCTCCCACCCATCTTGTTCATCAGCAATAAACTTAATTCTTGTACAACTTTTTTTTCCCTATGGGGTTACAAATAATTATATGCACAGTCCCCATTTCATAATACTGCTTTCAGTAATGTTCCCTAATTTACAAAGTATTGCATTGAGAGCAAATTTCAAAAAGGGAGACCAAAGTGTATCATCAAACAGAAATACGAGTACTATACAAGAATGCTGCCATCCTCATGAAAACATCCACATCTGAGTTGAAGAAAAAAGACAGGGACAAACAGCCACATATGTATGCAAAGCCATGTGTATATGCCAAAATGTGAGATGCAGGGTTGTGCCTGGTTATCACCTTCAAATGGTAATTTTTAAGGCAAACAAGTCATTAGTAGCAATCTGCAAGTGACATTTTGGGCATATACAGAAACTGGTACAGCAAATAAGAATACACAAGTGCCTCAGTAGCTATTTTTGTGTCTAAAATGCATCTCATTTTTGTATTGTCTATTGTTTCATTGAGCCTACATTACAGTGTAAACAATATGTGTGCTACACAAGAATGACTATACAATAACATTACAAACAACTCTGATATAAATTTCATTTTGAATTTAAATTAAGATCACTACTTCTATTAATACTGATTGTAAAATAAATTAATGTGAAAGTGGCACCAATATTATTCTTGATTCATTTTTCTTTTCTTTTTCTTTTTTAACCAATGGTTTTGCATTTTTAAGTCTTAAAACGATGAAAGAAGAAGCTTCTCTTGATTGTCCACAAGCAGCGTTTAGCACTGCGTGATGCACTATTCCAGACACAACAGTGTACCAAAACAAAGGAGAAAAAAGGGGGAAAAGTTGGGGGAAAAGGTATGAGAGGAAGAAGTAAAACATGTCTTATCCTTCTCAACTTATTTTACATGCTCGGCAGCATGTGATGAACAGTAAAACTTCTTATGGGTAATAAAGTTTGACAGGTTGTTGAACTGGATGTCACAGAGGCGGCAGTACTTGCCACTTCCAGAGCCGTTCACGCCTTTGTTGGCTGTGGGTGCTGCCTCCTCGCTTGGAGACTTGGAGGAAGGTGACATGTTCTCATTGGAGTCGGTCTGGTTCTCAGTGGCCCACGTAGGTGAGGGATTGGGGGGCTGACCCTCTGGCTGGGGCTGGTTCTCCTGTTGTGGTGGAGCTGTGCCTGAACGCTCCTCGGCCTTGTGCCCCCCGTTGACGATGACCATGCCCCGGTTTTTGGGCAGAAGGGGAAGGGACTCCTTACCAGGGTGGGGGCAGCCATTAGCAGCAGGCTGCTGGGGCTGCTCTCTGGTTGTTCCTGTCTCTCCTCCTCCTCCTCCTGTGCCTCCTCCACCGTTAATGCTCTGCTCCTGTTCGCTGGCCTCTCCCTGCATCATTGCTCCGCCTGTCACATAATCGGTTGGCTTTATCCCAAAATACGGTGATATTTGCTCAGGACCTTTCACCTTCTTTATTGCTCCAGGATAAAGGCAGTGGGGCAGAAACATATTCTTGTTCTCATCTTTTGATGGGATGAGTTGGGGTTCAGCAAAAGCCTTAAGTCCTGGCACAGGCCCCAGGTGAGGAGGGAACATGCCCCCATTCTGCACCATTGCCTTCCCGTTGCCGTTCTTCTCACATTTGCCTGGGCTCTTATCATAAACGTCATCAGGGTTGTTACTGCCGTCACTCTTCACTTCAGGGAACATGGTTGTCTCCAGGCTGCCAGTTTCATTGTGTTGTTGCTGCTGTTGCGGCTGCTGTTGTTGTTGTTGAGCGGTAGCAGTGGCAGCGGCTGTTGCAGGGCAAAAGTTCTGTTTGTGTGCCAGGTAGTTCTCCACTTTGTTAAAACTTATCTTGCACACTGCACATTCATGATAGTCCAGCAGTCTTTTGGGGGAGCTACACGTCTTTTCAGGGACTGGCGAACACTTTTTGCTAAGATCAATAGGAGCGTCGAGCTCCTGCTGCTCCATTGTATTGCATTTGGGAGCCAGAATAGGTTTAGTGACAGTCAGAGAGGCCTCCAGGTGCTTGGGTACCATACCTGGGAAGATGTCACAGCGGGGATGGAAGCGGTCTGCCAGGCTCTCTACAGCTTCCTGGGATGTACAAGGGTTCATAGGAGGAACCCCGAGGAAACCTGGCTGACCCATAGGAGGCCTCTGATGGTCCTGATCAGGGAGACACATCTCGTACATCTTCCTGCGCTTGCGGGTTCTCATGGTTCTCTGCATGGAGGGTACCTTGTTGGTGGACATACGTTTCATGGGAGGGTCATGACGGGTGGCACAGTAGTACTGCTTGTGGACCATGTAGGTCTCATGACGGCTGAAAGTGATATTGCAGGCATCGCAGGTTGTCTTGGTTGGGTCATTGTCACTTTCCACCAAACCAGTACTGGGGCTTTTTCCCTCCATCTGTTTCCCATTCAGCCTCTCCTCAGTCCCAGTTGGGGTAGAGACCTTCTTCACCTGTCCTGCTAGATCCTTATCAGGCCCTTTAGGCCCAGCACTGATCATGTCTAAAACATTGGAGTTCAGACAGGCAGATTGCATGAGGTGGTTGTCGGCCTCTGTAGGGTGGCACCCGGCCAACATGCTAACAGAACTGTGACCACTGTTGGGGCTCACCGCCTCTGGGACCTTATCTGAGAGGGCAGAGAAGTCCGGGGACTTTGCCATGTGTTGCCAGCGGCTGTTACAGTAGTGCTTTTTGTGGACCAAATAGTTGTCCAAGTTGCTGAAGGTGATATTGCATTCGAAACAGGTGGCCCCTTTGGGCATAAGTGGACTGTATATGACAGGGGGGTAGCTGTTCCCTCCATGCCGCAGCCTCCGGTGAACTAGCTCTGACATTTTAGCCAGAATCTCAGAAGCCTGTGGGACTACTGAAATGTCTTGGGAGAAAGCAAACTGAGACAAGAAGGGGCCCATGGGAAATGTAGGCATGTTATGCTGCACAGGGGAGGAGGCCAGCCGGGGGCTAGAGGGCTCAGACTTGATCCTGGTGTAAGAAAAACTGGCTTTGCTGCCTGGGTGGGCCTCTCCCTTCTGAACAGACAGCATGGGCTTCTTCTCAGCCTTGTCAGCTTCTCCGTCTGTGCTGGTCTCCTTACTGAGGGCCCCTTTGGGACTTCCCAGCAGAGCATCCTTCCTGTTGGCCAGCTCAGCACGGGCCTGCTGCTGCTGCTGCTGCTGCTGCTGGAGGCTTTCCTCAGACCCCCTGGGGGAATGCTCGGTGCCGTCGCCTTCCCTGTGAAGTTTGCTGCCGTGCCCATGTAAGTCCTGATGCTGTAAGAGTTCCCTGTGGCTCTGGAAGCTGATATGGCAGTGATTGCATCTGAAGGCCGCCTGTGACAGGTGAGACATGATGTGATGCTGGAATGTAATAAGAGAATCTGCCGTGTAGTTACAGATTGTGCATTTCAAGCTGGTGCCAGGAGGGAGGCTCTCTTCCATTTTGACACCTGTGAAGGAGATAAAAGGGAGAAATGCTCAGAATCTCGCCTCCCACTTCTCCTTTAGAGTTAACTGTAGAAACCATCAAACGCTCATGCATAATGCCAAGCTTATTCCTATCCACTACATTTTTTTGCTCAAGGAAAAACTGTCAACTGTGCTGGCTGACAGCAAGATATATATATTTCTGAAAAGAAATGACAATCATTTTTCCAAATCTGCCTAAAACTCCTTTAAAACACAACACATTTTACCCCCTTTCTTTTAAAAATTGATTGAAAGTAGCCATCTGTAAGGGCGGTAATACATTAAAAAAAAAAAAAGAACAATCTGTTGGTGCACATTCTTTGATGCATGATATTGTCACTCACCACTGTGTGAGGTGCTCAAGTGCATTTCCAGGGCCCTGGCTCCAGGGAAGCTCTTGTTGCATTGTGGGAATGGGCAGATACTGGGTGTCTGATGGGGACCAGTGTCATTTTCCTCCACGACTGTCTCTGGCTCCCTCTGTCGCCCGCTGCAATAGTACATCAGATGAGCCTGTAGGTTCCTTTCACTTCGAAACCAGATTCCACATGCCTTGCAGGGGAAGATGTCCTCTGGAGGGACGAGGGAGGGGACAAAGGGGACATGATATCAGGATATATAAAGTACTTTCGTATTTATGCACAAGTATGGAGATAAAGAGCCTGCACAAATGCATATGCGTATACTTCAACAGTTCTGACTCTCAAAGCCTGTGTTAAAAGGCTTTTCCACCAAATCCTCAGCTGCTGCATATCGCTGTGTTGCTACCACTGGGTTGGTGCCCTTTCTCAAGGGCAAACAAGAACACTGGACCATCTGCTTACAGAAGCCTCCCTGTTGAGCTGAACCCAGATAGCCCTCGCTAAGTAAACAAACACACTATTTGCATGATGCGTGTATTTTGCAATTAACACGTTAGTTTGAGCCTCAGTGTGTTTATGTGAACCCAAAACTTGAAGGTCGATGGCTCTTATCTTCAGTGCAGAGACTCATCTGGGTTAATCTACGCCCAGCGGAGACAAGGCTCCTTGTTAAGCAGGTGACTGAGTGCAGGCGGTGGACTGGTGTGTGTGTGTGTGTGAGAGAGACAGAGAGAGACAAAAAGGGAGAAAGAACAAGACCGTGCATGTAAATAAAAGCATGTCTTGTTCCAGCTCTATGTTGGTACGCGGACACTCACTGTTGACGATGGCAGTGGGCAGGATAGAAGCCATTGCGGCCTGCTGCGGCAGGAGCTGGATGCTGTCCAACAACCTGGCTGGGTACATGCCCTCGCTCAGAGACATGTGGTTCACTGCCTGCAGACGCGAGTCAAAGTCCACTGCAAACGCCACCAGCTCCTCACCCTCCATCATGTTCTTGGTGGTGGTGCACCACAGTTGGCCACCTGGACAAAACAGAGATAGCAGAGACATTTAAATGCTTGCTGTGAGGGAAGAAAAAGCTTTGCTGCATGTACACATGGAATTCTGGACTTAAATGTCAGAGCATTATGCAACATAAGAAACTGCATTTGGTTCTGCCTTGGATGGCATGCACTACCTCTTGAAGACTCAGTATTTAAGTGGTGGGTTGCATAACAGCATAGTTCAAACAGAATGCTGTAGGTAGGATATAAAGTGAAAAGAAGGATTGTTTAAAAATATAAAAATGTTTTTAAGCTATATACTGTATCTTCCCATGAATTAAAAAATAGACTCACTAATACCTTTACATAAAAGTCTGGAAGAAATAAAGGGACAGTTCACCAAATTTACTAAAAAACATTATTTTATTATTGTTTTAGATGTTTGCCACTACCATGATACAACACAGGTGAATAGTTTTCTCAAGGGCTATTATCTAGAAAGCTGTTCACATTGTCATCTGTAGATTACACAGAGCTACACAGACACCTTTCCTGGGAAGACCCACTGCTTTTTATCATTTCATATGTCCTATTTCAATGCTATATGCACTACAAATGAAATTCCAGTCATCTCCATTGTTTTGATGTGGAGGCGGAGACAGATCTATAAAAACCTCAAATAAAACAAAAACTACGCAGCTAGAGGTAAATAAGAAAATGTGTTTTCATAATTTGGGAGAACAAACCCCCTGAAAGGTAATTTATTTCTTTTTACTGTCACTCAGACATGTTTTTAGGCTACTGGCGCTCATATCCAAAAGCAAGGCAAACCTTAGCTGGGGTAAACTGTAGCCTACAGTGCTGTTGTCAGCTAGAACACTGAGACAGGTCCTCCATATTATTAGATTGTTGTGTTTTGGGATTAAGCATTCCTCTGAAATCTTCTGAACATATTCATTAAGTCAGAGAAAGGGGGAGGGAGCAGGAGGAAGACAGGGGGGCGGTAGAGGGAGAGAGTGAAGGTTTTAGCTTAGATAATATTTATCTCAGCACATGACAGGCTTTTCAGCTGCACTTCATTTTCCATTGAAGAGATTAAAGTTTTTAATGTGACTATTTACAGAAATCTGGCTGGGGAGATAACAACAAACTATGATACGCTACTGCTAAATGGCAGAATTAGGACATTGTTTCTGAGGAAAGCTGGACAATTAATTAAAGCACGCTGTTAGCTTTCAAAGATGTGCAAACATACCGACGGAGTGTCAGACTGAGAGGGGACATGTGATTTGAGCCCTGGCTGATGTGGAATAAAGAGAGTCCTGAGGAGAGGTGTGAAGGCAGGGGGACATAGCTAGAAAGCCCACACACATGTGGAGCACTGATTACTCATGTTTACACGAAACCTATGAATCACCAGGTTTAAAACCTCCCTGTAGACATGGTGAAGGTGCTCAAGTAAGGCTCTGTATGAAAACAATCCACTTTCTGTGGATTTATTAGAAATGGAAAACAAGAGCAACTATGACTCTACACTACTGCATCATGCATTATGTATGAATCATTAAGCTTCTACAATGAATTGCCCCATTATTTCAATGCAAAATTGAATATTTCAGATTTCACATCACTGTTTTGATTAAAACCTTTCTAGCCCTTTCTATCTACTAGTGAAGAACTGAAAATTAGACCAGCACAAATGTGTCAAAGGAGTGAAATTTTATTAAAATATGCCATCTTTCAAAGTCCCATTTGTGTGCAGGCTTGCTCCCCATGAGTGTGTGTGTGTGTCTGCATGAGCGTGTGCATGTCAGCGCCACTTTAAAGAGCAGCGCCTATCTGTCGGCCAATCTGCTGTGACGAGACACACACTTCAGGCCGCTCCACTTCATCGTTTTGATTCTGTCATACCACACACTGCCTGGAGAGGCCCTTTGAATTTTTATCTCCTAATTAAAATAACAAAACTCCTCTCCACTGTCTGCCCAAGTTACCATCAAGGTAGATACAAACTGCCACTGACAATGGCGGGGAATATATCGCAGTCACAGCCACAAAAGTTTCTCTCTTCTGAATGGATCTTTTAGTTCAGATGCGCTCAGCTTACAAAGAGAATTATGAACAAGGCCCTGATGCACAGATACAAATCAGTGTTTTTTGGATCAATCCAAATCAAAGATACTGTACGCTCTCCTCAGCTGAAAATGAAGTAGATTATGTGGAGTCTGATGAAAATGTTTTACTGCATTTTGACAGCAAAATATGCACTCAGATTGCATCCCTTCAGCCAAGAATACTACAGATCCATCTGTTGTGTGTGAGAATGCTGGAAGTGAGTTTTAGGACTGCATGTCCCAGTTTTTCCGAGCTGCACAAAATACTGAGGCAGCACTTGTTACAGTCACTCATCCAAGACAAGGTAGTAAGATACGTGTGCTCTGGCTGCAGGATTAGGGTTGAAACTACACTTACATTGTCATCAGAATAAGAAATCATGCTGTTTCTCTCTGAAACTTTGTGCGTAATGTATCTGCAGTACATTTTGACTGGTTTCTGAAATGCATCATGATTGTAGCTCTGTGCAGCATTATATCGTTTAGTGATGTAAAATTTGCACATACAAATGAGTGATCAACTGTGCAGCCATAACATTTACAAGTTTGCACAAGTACATATTGCACGTATTACCCAGTGCATACAAACCATGCAGAAACATTTTCATGCACACATATTCAAGGCATAGAAAACAGATAGAAAACAGCACAGAGGCGTCAGGTGGGCAAAAGACAAAAACAATGTTCTATGAAGGAGCTCTGTCGAAAGATTTGTCATGGCCATTTCTCTCTCAATACCTCTTCATGACAGGTGATTTAAATCACAGAAACACAGGTGAGCTACCTATGACAATGGCATGATCCATATGAATGAGGGAGGGGGGCAGTGTCAAGAGCTAGAGTGCAAGACCAAAACTGTAAGTCATGAAACTGGGGAAAAGGCTCTGAAAAGTGCAGCTTGTGATTTTCGCTTGTTTGCCTGCTAACTGTCTGCAGTGAGCTGCCTTTGTGCAGTGGCCAATGCAGTTGGAATGAAGGCTATTGTCTAAATCCTCCTGCAGAGCACCTGATAAAAGAATAAAGAACTATGACATATTCTAAAAACAATGGAGGAATTAAGGGGAGACAATAGGCCAGCTGCCTCATTAAAACAATCAAAAACAGCATCCTGTACGTAGTCCAGATAATTAAAAACCACTGCTTCCTACAGTCTCTCAATACCACATCCACCAGCTCACTGAGGCTGAGACTATGGCTCTGTTGGCTAAATGCCCTCTTCCCTCTCTTCCCTTTGATTAATGCTTTATTTGAACGTGCAGTTGAAGATGAACATATGAAGGAATTCATGAAACAAAATTAGAATGCAAACCCTTTTCCCCCTATAAGTACTTATAAACTAATCAAATGTCTCAGGATGAATCGCAGGGACTCAGGGCGTGTGTCCCCTCCCCTTAGCCTAAAGCTCCGAGAGATTTCAAAGTGCAGGCATCACAGGGCATTTTTTAATTTTCTCACTTTAAATGACTTTATAAGAAAACGGATGTGTACAGTATCTGTATATGTATGGGGGAGGGAGGGAAGAAAGAGTATGAGATACTTGAACAGGAGTAATTTTTTCTTTTTTTTTCTTTTGCTCCTTGCAAACGGTTACCACCACCATATCTTAATGAAGCTGCAAACAAATCTCTCATGCCTCGTGCAAAAGCTGAGAGACAACAAAGCAGCAGAAATAACAGAAGGGCCCGGATAATTAAACTGGCCTGAAGACAGGTATTCAAATGTTGGTGTGTAAACAGCACAACTCTTTAATAGTTTAGCTGTAAAATGCGTAGTTAAGCACATCAGCACTTGCCTCTCCCATCTGTCCAAACACATTACTGTTGCAGAGGCCATTACAGCACTGGAGTACAGTCCCACTGCACCACAGTCCCGTATTATGGGAGGAACTGAATAAGACTTCTGGGTAAACTAACAGTTTTCCCATTGGCATTACCTGAACGCATTGTGGGGTCACAAATTAGCTTATAAAGCATCAAGGTGTGCCTTGAAAAATGAAAAAGGCTGTGAACAAGGTCTGTTAAATACACATATAGAGAAGTGCTCAATGACCATTTATACATTTTAAAGAGCAAAAAGTCTCTATATTACCAGATTAAGGGGAGAACTCAAATTTTCTTTGTCAAACCGTCTTTTCCTTGGTTTGGCTTTTCTGGCTCATAAAGGTCTCGTCTCTGTCTATTGGCCCTGCGCTAACTGCTGGTCCTAATTGTGAAGTGAGACTAGTGGTGCCTGAAGCCACAGAGAGGGTTGTAATTAAAGACCTCTACTCTTCTTGTCTTCAAATCAGCTCAAACTGCTCCTGGTCAAATGGGAACGAGCTCCTCGCACCTACGAATATCAAGTAGCTGCATGCCATTCATCACCACTTCTTTATTTAACAAAGCTTTATCACAGGAGAAGTAAATGGCAGCATCACACACAAAACAACTTCCCAGTCAACTTCTCAGGCTCTTGGGAAAATATTTATCACAAATCGTGGATGAATAATATCTGTATCTGCACCTGACAGCAGACGGTGTTGCAACAAACACTAAACAAATCCTCCTCATGAATACTGGTAAATATTTAGACTGTTTCTGGATCATCAGAGTTGAACACATTAGGATGACTCATAGCCGTCACAATCTCTGGCCGAAACGGGCAAGCAGCAGAAAGGAAAACGCTGAGTTAGACCTGAACGGCAACATCATTCATGGGGTCAAACAAGCCTACTATTATTGACAGTACACTAAACTAGAATTAGCTGACTCTACTATTATTTCACTAAGGCACTGACACAGATTGACTCCCTCTCTGTCTCTCCCTTCTCTCTTTCACCTCCTCCTTCTCGTGTTTAGTGTCAGCCACTAGGAGGCACTCTTCTCATGCTCAAGTTGCAGTCAGTGGGTGTTATGCTGTGATGATGCAGGGACGTCTCAGACAAGGCAGAGCAGCATAGACGCCAGTCTGCTTATACATCCTTGCAGGTAGGTGCTAAAGATCTTACTCCCATGAGAAATGTATTTGGATCAAATAGCATTCTTCTGACCTTATTTTGACTTGATCCCAGCCTGGAAATTACATTGCGTAAGCTTAAATCTTTTAAGATTTTTTTTTTTTTTTTAAATGTTTAGTAATCTTTTGTCTGTTGTTGCTACATTTCTGTTATGACAGCAATCAAGCGTGCCAGAATATCTTTGAGACTTTTTTAACACATCCTATGTTTTACTTCTAAAATGTGAAAATTACAGCAGGAAAAAAACAACCTTCTATATTTTTTAGGGAAACAAATACTCCTCATTAAATATGTGTTTACAGAGCCCTGACTTGCCTAGTTCAGTCAGACACCCCAAAGCCCCAGATTTCCTTCCTTTTGCACTACAATGTCCACACTGATTTTAGCATCAAGTGTTTTGCAGACATAGTCAGTACCAAGAGCTCATGGATGGCCTCAAGCGAATGGCAAACGGGTCAGAATCCACAAATTAAAAAGTCCTCCCTGGGGAGCACATACATGCCGCTCTCTCAATAGCATACATTCACAGGCAACAAAGCCATAAGCGCAGCACAGCCCACTGAACAATGTCATTCAACATGCATTTCTGAATTGTTTGAACATCACAAAAACAACAGGAAAAAATTGTGATTCAACAATGTTTTACAGAGTAAGAAATGAAATGTTTCAGTTTGAAATGAAAAGTGTTTCCCTGGGGATTTATAAAGGTTTTTTTGTTAATGCAGTGGCATAGATACTGGCAGGGGATGTTTGCCTAGTAATAGTTTTGTAATAATTTTGAAGGAGAAAAAAATGGAAATGTATTTTAGCAGCTATTTCTGCTCTGTGCAGTGACAGAGCTTGAATATTCAGATTTCTTGTATAAATGTATTCATTTTCGACTAACAATTTATTGGATTAATGGAGTAAAATTTAACATTCCAAACATCACCTGTGTTATGTAGAATTTTTAAGCAAACCTTTTTAAGATAACCAAAAAATGCAGGATCTAAAATTATTTTCTCTTTGACATTTTAATTTTTTTTTTCTCAAACAAATTAAATATTCTCACATAAATGGTAAATGACTATTGAGAACATTTTTACACTTTCTATCTTGCAGGTAACACAGGAGTTCTGTACTGTCAGTTTAAGACAATACCAGCCACAAATTCCTGCAGTAGAAGGCTGTTCTCCAACATTAGCTGCCACACACACACAATCAGCTCCTCCCTGTCCACAGTAAAGTGGAGTAGACTATTAAAGGCAGGCTCTGACTGGCTCCTCTCTGCTTTATTCTTTATTTGGACAGGTTTGTCCCGTTGAGCACTCTATTAGCTATCCCTCTCTGCGGGCAGTGCTGCCTGTGTCCTGGTTGTGGCCGGTCGACATGTGTTTACTGCGGCCCCTGCTGTGGCGGCAGGCTGGTTGGGGGCCCGTCCTGACCAAGCCCTGCTAATGGGACCAGAAGACCCCTTGTGACAGGGTGCCGCTGTGTTGAGCACGGCAGCATAGCCCACCCCTCCCTCCCTTCCAGCTGTGGCCTCATGGCCCATGTCCCCCTACCCATCATGCCTCGGTGGGAGCAGGTGAACGGCGGAGGGCCAACGCCGGTGAGCTTGGTTTTCCTGGGAGAACAGTGCGCCATCGCCACGCGCCTCAGTGGTTCCTCCAACATGGCTCCGGCCCTACGCCACATGGGCTGGCTGGCCAGTCTGTGTGTCTGTGTGTTTTTAAGAGTGTGGGTGTATGTGTGTGTATGTGGGGTTGTATGGTGGATGCCAGCCCTAATGCAAATGCTTGCCGTTTAAAAAATGGGAGCCTCTCTCCTCCTCTGTCTCTCCTCTTTGGAAAGGTCTATTATGGCCTTCTGGTGCTGGCAGTTATTTTTTTTCCTCTCCAGAAGGACAGAGAGCCAGAGAGATGCACCTGTCATCCATTTTAAAATTCAGCATTATTGATCTGGTCATGGGGAAAGGAATTTCTGAAGTTTATGAATTTATGTATTTTTCTTCATGAGTACTTACTGATTTGTGCCCTAAAAGGTGTATTTTTCTTATTTGGAAAGTGTTTCTGTGCTGTATTTAGGAACATTCTAATGTGTTCACAGCACAGCACTACACAGAAAAAACACACACACATACACACTCTGACACACACACATACACACGCACACCAGTCAACATCCCAGCATACCCTCTGTCTCTGCACCCCTGTAATTCTACATATTAGTTAAAGTATGTGCTAATTAAATTTTCTGTCGGTTTGCAAGAGAAATAAATAATCTGCAGCTAAAAGGCCTAATTGCGTTTGTCACATTGTGTCTCGGTGGCTGGGACATCGGGAGCGCAGCCGCTGCCCTTGCTCATTGCCATTCTGTCGTCCTGGCAAGCCCCCGCGCTGCCCCAGGTATCACCACGCGGCCATCTGGAGCCGACATCTGTCTCTCTATTGATCACAAGGGTTTAGCACTTGATCAAACAGACTGCGACAGGAAATTGCTCTTTTCCCCACAGAAAAGGCCAATCGCCTGCGTGAGGGTAATAGAGTGGAACTGAGATGCAGCACCAGCGCGGTGGGCAGGCGGGCATGGACACAGCCAGGCAGGCAGCGGCACGGCGGTGTCAGCCGCTGTGGAGGTGGCAAGGATGGCATGAGTGCTGAAGTCCACTGCCATGTTACTAAGACCATGTTTCGAACCTTTCTGCTAATGTTGCACCATTAATATTGCAGGAAAGAAATACTACCCAATTCTTTTCTGATCGCACAATTTTTGAGGTTTCCACTCTGAGCATTTATCTGAGAATCTGTGTATGTATGCAGAAGATGAGAGCATCACCTCTCCACATTTGAAGTGGAGAATTTTTCTTTCAAGTCATTCAAGTAATGCCAACATCTGTCTGAAACTGTTAGAAAAAAAATTACATGCAAGTGAAATATGCTACGTGATAAGTACACCAGATGGTGGGAAATTAATGTAATTCGCCAGAAAAAAAAAAAAAAATTAAAAATGAAATAGTTGAGCATTAACACCAGTGTTGAACTCTGATATTTGAAAAGGCCTTTCTATCAGTTCTTATATTAATTAAAACACATGACAAAGGGAATTTCTAGTGTACAAACCTCTTTTAAAAAATAAATAAATAACATGTATTTGATATGTAATTGAGCACCCAGGTGTAATGTTTCAGTGGTGGGAAATCCCTGACAAGGCTGCAGTTGTCTCTTGCTCACTGGTATCCCCAGTGGAGTTCAGCACACTATTAGTGCCTGAGGTGAACAGCTCCTGAATGTGTGTTACAGTATGTTAGCTCAGGCTGTGGTCCACATCTAAAATTGTGGCTTCTCTCTGCTCAGGCATGCTTTCGAGGCACTCACTGTAACACCATGTTTAGCAAGTATGGACAATTTGATACTGAAGGTGACATTTATTCAGCATTGTAGAAAATATTTAATTGTTCCTGCAGAGAGCGAGATATGTTTCCCCTTGCCTACAGTGCTGGGATTGTCCTTTGGAATATGATGCAAATTTGGGATGAAGCAACTAATTCCTTCCTTGCACCTCTGTACACCCCCCCCCCCCCCCCCCCCCCCCACAAATGCCCCAACCCTTCCAATCCTCCGCCAGCCGCCATCCTCCCCAGACACGAGGATTCTGATTAATCGTGTGACCGCCCCTCGTTTTGCATTTTACACAATCTCACGGCGCCACGGTGAGATGTGTGAGGTGTTTTGCCACTTTTGGCAAGCTGAAAAGATGTAGCCCAAGGAAGAACAAGTCGAAAGTATGAGGGAAAAAAATATGACCAGGGGACGTGATAAAAAATTATCAGCCAGTGTGTTTTCCTGTTTGGTTTTAATCTACATTTAATTAAATTCTTATCTGCTGTGTGCTTATGGCTGCATTTGAATGGCGAGGCTGCATTCATTATGAATGGTAAAATTGAACTCAGTACATTGTGTGTGGCCCAATAAAGAAACAAGACTCTTATTGCAGTGCATGCACAAGCTCCGACAGACATGCGGAAAAAATAAGTCAATTAAGATCGGTCTTTAAATTACCGCTGTATCAAAACAAGGGGCGGGAGCATGCTCCATAATAGAATCCTGACAGCGGAGAGAGCACAGTTGACTGTTGTTAATATACATCCCATTTGATACAGCCAATTGTATTAGCTTGTTTATGGAATGCACACAGTTGATGCACACTAGATTTACTAGTCTGTCATGATAGTTCATAATCGACAGTGCCGGAAAAAAAGTTGACTTCAATGAATCCTGAGGTCAAATGAAAAAATGGCTGCAGCAGTATAATAAGAGGTCCTCATAAAGATTCTGCTGGTTTATCTGAATGTTAGAGGTCAATAGCAAAGGTCAGTGACAGAATATGTAGACAATATGTGGGCCACAGCAGATACCGAAGAGTTAAATCCAAAGGAATAGAGTGGGGGCAAAGAGAAGAAGAGTCAGCTCCAAAATTGTAATACTATTGACAAAAGACACACAGCTTATAACGAGCGGGCGGCACTTCATAAGCTAAGAACAATATCCCATAGGCAGCACCCCGGAAAACCTCGAAAAAGACCCTGAGCCGATACTACAAAGTTGGGCCCCGGCAAAATCCCTAAATCTTCCCGTTTGCTTATTCCGAGCTGCGTGGGGGGAGAGGGAAGCTCCCTGCTGCCTGCCCATGTTTACAGAGCCGTTCTCATCTCTAGGCCTTGCTCATCCACGGCACTGACACACGTGTCGACATGATTAGGGGTCTGCCTTTGCATAGGGCTGCATGTGTGCGCGTGGGGGGTAGAGGATCGGCAGATGAATGACTTCGGTGCATCGGAGAGGGATCACAGCAGATAATCGCTCCCGACTGCTGTGCCGGAGCTCTCAGATCTGGTCTTTAAAATAATGTTCGGAGTCAAGTCTCTCCAAAGCTTTTCGCAGGTTATCTGTCACATTTTATGTTTGCTGTTTAAATCTTAACAGGACACAAGCAGCAAGGGAGAGCAAATATGTCTGCAGTCGGAGGAACCGGAGTGGAAATGTTATTGCGAGGGGTTAAGATTAGCTGAAGCAGCGGCTGAGGAGGAGATGAAACTCCTCTCTATTCGAACGGCTTTCGCTCCTTGGGAAAAACTTGGAATGTTGAATTTAACCTTGGGAGGCCGGATTCCTGTGAGAAGCACAGAGGGGGATAATGAATCTGACCTCTTGCTAAAACTGACATCATTCAAAGGCATTCACTGAAACACATAACAAACACCAAATCAACTTAAGTACATTTAAATACAGACCACCACTAGCACACAGGCAGTGTGAATACAGTACAACATAAATTCCAGTATCATAAATACTGCTATCACACAAACAGAGGAACCATAAAGCATGGCTGCCTGTGTCTGGGACTATAAACCTCTGGCGTTACTCATAGGGAATAAACACACATGCACAATTTACTGCACTAGATCCCCCCTTTGTTTATCTTTTAAATAAGCACACTTTATCACTCTCCTACATAAGCAAATTGCATGCAATGTGTGTTGTTTTAACATTTGATACGCTGTCCAGAAGATTCATTTCTCCCTGCAAATTCAATTGTCTTTGCAATATCCTGCTGCCATAGGCATCAGGCCCCATCACCTGTTCGTTATCACTGGCCGTCCTGTTTGGGAGCTCTTGAAACTGTGCCATGGCATTGACTCTCAGTTAACAGCAGGTCTCTGAACTTCTCACGCTTGATAGCGGAGGCTGGAAAATTACGCTAACAAGTAATTAACATCATAAAGAGCGTTTAAATGGATGGACGACACCTGCAACCTTCATTTGCACATGCTAACGCAAAATTACCTGTGTTTTTATTTTTGCAGATAACGCATGCATTTTTTAACACCTTTTAGAATATTCATTTTTTCGTGGCTGGGTTTAGAATTGGCACCACTGTCCTTTTTACTATGTGCTGTAAAACAACAACAACAAAAAAAAAACAGCAAAAAAAAAAGCCAAAAATAATAATTGTCAAAACAGAGCGCTGGCAGAATTCCTTAAGCTGTTTTTCATCCTATGAGTTTGTATGCACCTTAAAAAAAAAAAAAAGAGCGCTCTGCTGTATGCTGTGCCTGAAATAACACATTCCATTTCTAATTTCTATTCGAAAATAAAATATTTCCAGGCGGCAGACATGGACCTCCAGTTACTGGTCCGAATCACAAAGTGCTGCCTGTCAGTCTGAGACACTTTGCTGGCTGGCTGAACTAAGCTGGTTTAGACTGACAAGTCTTCAACGATGGCAGCCTCAGCTTCCACTGGCAGGCCTCTGGAGTCCTCCGGCTCCCAGCCTCCGAGTTTTCCACTGCAGATGACCACAGCGCGGTCGAGTATTCTTTGAAACCACTCTCTCTGTGTCTTTCCTTTAAAGGTCTGAGACAGCAGCTAACTTCCACAGTATCCACGGTAATGCACTCACACCTCATTACAGAGCCACATTATGGACTACAGCAGTAATACGGCTTTAATCTTCTCCAAATCGTTATAAATGTCAAGCTGGGGCCAGGGACTTCCCAGTCTACTGCACCAATGGCTTAGCCTGCTATCCCCTCTTTTCCGTCAGAGCCAGAGAATTACATTCACTGCCAGATCCCCTGAAACTTTCAACCCTTTTGTTCCAATGTTCAATGCACCATTAACATACCCTTTGAAATTGCCCACCCCCCAACACTCCCAAAAAAGCCCCAAACAGCTAAATATGAAAACAGTTGAAACTCCTACTCCACCACATACACCCCTATCCTGCCCGTACCTCCCCCTTCTTTTCCTTAGTCTCTCCTAATGAGACGCAACATCCCTGTCTCTCCACTGAAGGATCCAGACTTTCTGTGTGATAGAGAGACTGCGGCTGTTTATTAATAATGAATTTGGATGTTTGCGTGTGGAATGTTATCAGCGCACACACAATCCCACCAATAGTTTGCCCTGATGGGGTAGCTGGGTTCCTCATTAGCAGAACATATTTAATCCAGAAGTTTCTTATCAAATGTCACACCTGCATCTCTAAATGGCATTTTCACATTCATTCGCCTGTATTTGGGAGATGAGGCTCCAAGGTGCTTTGCAGAGATTAAGAAGGAGAGAGAGTGCAAGCTTATTTTATCATTTAGCGGGTCTGGAAGGAATCCAAGGAGTTTTTGTCTTGTTGTTGTAATTAGAAAGCCTTTTAAGTGATAACGCCTGCATAGGAATATGAATATGTAGCGATCAGGCCAGTCCCCCCTCCCAAACCTCAACTCTCTCTTTCTCTCTCTGTCTCTCTTCCCTTCTCTCTCTCCCTCTCTCTCTCTCTCCCTCTGCTTTTTTAAATTGTTGAATGCTGAGTTTTTGTTCTATGTACAGCAAGGATTAACTCAGAACCGTCAGAAGTTTAATGAAAGACTTGAAAGTGCACACTTTTTCTTGTTGCTGGCTGTGACAGTGTTTCGTTTGCCTGTGCGAGAGTGCACATGACACAAGTACAACTTTTGTTTTCATACCTAAAGCATAAAAGATGGACCTCACTTTTCTTGAGGACATATTTCAGCAGCAGACAAAACCTATTGTAAAGTAAGTAACAAAAACTGTATTTTTGACCTGAAATTAGAAGAACTGTTTAATAAAATACAATACTGTATTGTATGGGCCTTGGGTGAACCAGCAGGGCTAAAATATTTAACATTTCCTGTTACAATACTCCTCTCAAGTTGTGGAAAATGGAGCAGGTATGCAGTCCCCCTTTGAGTAGTGGCATTTAGTCCCTGTGTATATCCAGAAAAGCTGCTGCTAACCATTGGGCCAGAGATAAGTGCAAAACTGAGAAGTATTGATCCAGTAATAGTGGTTCACGCTTTGACTCTGACACCTTAACCCTGCAGACATAATGTCATAGCCTCTTATCCTTCCCTCTTAACACAACCTGCCTATCTCCCACAAGCTGTCACCTCTAGTAATACGCTTCTCAAAAGCTCCCCTAAATCACTGAAATCATTGCACTTTCAGACATTATTTATTTTCTCACCTCTTAAAGTGAAGCATGATTTACAGTTTGGTTAAAGGTTGTGTCCCCTGCCACTTCCTTCTTTCCTCCACTTTCTCCTTTCCTCTTTAGACCTACTAACGTTTTCCCTCAAGGTAACTCCATTTCTACTATTGTAAGAGCTGCTATATAGCAATTACTACGTTATGCCTGTACAATTGTGCTGGCTTACAGTGCATGATAAATACAATTGAGTTAGACCCAGCATGGTGATCCCAGATGTATGCTGGTTTAGACGGTTTCATTAATTGAAAGCGTCACTGTGTAACAGTGCAGTATTACACTCTGGCAGGTATGAATGAAGTCTAATATAGCTTAATTACTCCGCAGCTAAATATGTATTGTAGGGATCCCTTATGTGGGGCTTTTTATCTGTTACAAATCACAAGTTTAAACCACTGGAGTGTAGGAATGATAATTAGCGAGGATGTAGGCATCCAGAATTCTAATAGAAAAATGCTTGAATGAATCCAAAAATCTCTCTCAGATACAAAAGTCTGTAAATGATCAGACATTTTGCCCAAACTTTTTTGATCGATGTATTTCAAAGGCCTGCCACCAGAGCATCTAGGCCATGGTTGAAAGATGCCAAACGTTGACATTATATGCAAATTTTGTTTATTATCTTGCAGGCAGCACAGATCCTGCCTTGGTTGGGCTGTTGCAGCCCACAGCAACTTCCAAGCAAGGTTTATGCACAAGGGTTTCTAATTAGCTCTCTGAGGGCCGCAGTTAGTGCAGCAGTTTTCATAACAGCCGTTGGGAAGTTGAACACTAACTTGGAGGGCTCCATATGTTGCCCAGGAGGCCTGAGAGACTGGCTGATCCCGTGTGTTTCACATTAGGAGACACCATGTTCACTCCTGAGAGCAGCTTTTCATTTGTCTGTGGATGGAGATGGAAAAAGTAGCCAAACGAACGAAAAGGTGTGATTGATTGATTCAAAGACATTCATGATCAAAATTTGTTTTGCCTACTGAAGCCAAAAACTTTTCTAAATACATAATGCTGTTTGGGCATATGTTCCATAATAATTATTCAAAAGATTTGAACAAATCTTCCCTAATGAAAAAAAATGTACAAAACACATCTCACACTGAACAGGAAGATAGTTTTGATTCACTGCAGCCCAGTTGAACATGCAGCTACCCAAGCTTAGACGTCAGTCATATCCATGCACAGCCAGTGTTTCCATGAACACCTTAGCTAACCCTCATCTCCAGGTGCTAACTGAGCTTCGATTTCAAAGCTCTGATGATCTTATATCTCCATATCTCTGCCGATTTTTTCTGAAGAAATCCCTGGATTGCCCTCCCTCCCTGCTCTCTCTTTTCCTGAATTGCCATCTCAGTTTTCCTGCGTTCACTCTCAATCAGCATGCGTTCTGCTTTTGACCCCGACGGCGCCAAAAAAAAAAAAAGAAAAAAAAAAAAAAAGTAAAAGATGATGTGCCTCATTAACTGAGGCATCACACTGGCTTTTTCAACTTATTGTCTCTCGGACCTTATCCGGCCTTCCATCTTAAACTTGGAATAAATTAGAACGATAACGATCGGGTGTGTGCCATTAGTCACAAATGAAGTGGTTAACACTAAAAAGGGGGAAGATAAGGCTGAGATCTGATGCCGATTCATAAAAGGGGAGGCAGATTGTTGTAAAATGGCAGATAGACCGTGCAAATTGGGTGCCGACATCATGAAGCAGTGTTATTACTAAATTAGCTTGTGCTTTTTTTTCCCGCCCATCCTCCTCACAACCTCGGGAGGAATGGCAGAGAAAAGACACTATTGTGTGGTGCTCATAGACATTATTCTTTGAACAAATACTTGACATTATACAGAAAGCACTGATGCCGCCTTTACCTTTAAGATATATTTGCTTTTAATTCATACATTCGATTGTGACATTTTAAACAATTTCTATATGGAGACTCAAGGCATTACGGGCCAAATGACAGTCCTGGGTAAATAGAAAACGGAAGGGGATGGAGTCTTGATAAGAGCATACAGTGTTTGCTCAAGTTGAGTCTGTGACCACTGTGGCTGAGGAATGTCTTTTGTTCTCGAGTGGAGCTTGGTCTGTATCTAATGTTTAGTCATAACCTTACAACTTAATACTTCTAATCTTCTGTAAAATGTTTTATTCCAAATAGAGACTTTCAGGAGAAAATCTTTTAGCTAAACCTGGAAAAGAGAATGAGCACAATAACTGATTTCAGAGCAGAGGACAATTATCATGTGAAAAAGAGTGACACATCGCAGGCCGAGGTAGCATCACTCCTTTCTGAAGAAGACAAACTGGTAGATTGAAGGTCTCTTGAATCCGGGCTGTCGCTGGGGGTAGGGGAGCTCTTGTAATTTGCAGAACTGAATCCATGGAGCGGGCATAAGGGAATAAGTTGGAAGGGGAAGAAGACAGAGAACAAACCTGGCAGGCACGTTGAGGCCATGCCAGTCCTGCCTGCGCCACGCGGTGTGGCAGGGGGGCAGTGCCAGGAAATGTGGCAAGAGGAGGAAAGATCAAACAACAAGGGCTGCAGATCTCCACCAATCTGCTCTGTATTAATGTCAGAGCCAAGGAGCAGCTGAACCAGACGTGATCCACAATGTGTGACAGCGATGCATGTGTGTGTGTCTGTGTGTGTGTCTATATGACCATTCGCTGCAAACTGGACCAAATTCATAATGGCCTGGTGGTATGAGAGACAACTCAAAACTGTCAGAGTGTAAAACATTTTTCCAACTTGTCCTCGGAAACTTGAGGACAGCAAACATTTGAGAGTTTGCTCTCAGATTGCAATTTTAACTTTACTTTACTTCATTTATAACTCAAGCAACAGTGCTTGAGGTTTCATTCTGTTTGCATGTGTCCCTGGATGTCAGACACACAGTAGCCCATGATGGAGTAGTAGGAACCTGGTGCCTGTATCGACACGCCTCTCAGCTCCAGTGGGCTGCACACCCGGGCCTGCATCCTGCTCCAAAAACTTGTTCTGTATAGCCGCAATAAAGCAAGCAGACGGCAAATGAGCTCCACGCTGCCATCGTTCCCTCCCGGACAGATGGCAAAATTAGACAATATGCTTTCCAAAATTACACTGAAATCACATGGCCGTGTGTCTGTCTGCCTGCCTGTCTGTCCATCCGTCCGTCCCGCATGGCATCCAGGCCATCCTTGCTGGGGTGTGGCGCCTGGGCAGGGGCAGCACGGCGTTGTTTGGGATGATGAGGAGGAAGACAGAGCCAGCCTCATTGCTGTTGATTGATATCGGAGCGTTGCTATGGGATGTAGGGCCAGCAGGAGCATTGGTGGAAGTGAGGAAGGGGAGGTGTGTGTGTGTGTGTGTGTGTGGGGGGGGGTGTCCTCCGGGGGAGGTGGTGGTGATGGTTCTGGGTGGTGGTGGGGGGTGTTGTACCAGGGGAATGATTCTATGACAATGCATGATGAACAGCCTGCTATTTGGAGTGCATCTGCAGGAGCCAGTTTGTAGTGCCGGATCCTTAGAGAGATGTGGGAGGAGAACAAATGTTTGAGGAGCGGACTCTGCAACTGCTGAATCCTCCCAATGCTCCACGTATTTTGGGAGTGACACAGAGCATCTTATGACAATATTAGCCTCTATCCTTCTTTGTCTTTTTGAACAGAATCTTGAACCGGAGACTGATAATGGTATCTCTAACTGATACGGGAGTCTCTGCTACGAACTGGGAAAAGTCTGCTGTTTTGAGGGAATCTCTGCTGAAAATCTTGTCTGACGGAAATTACGTTATTCCTCTGCTATATGCTGTGCCAGATAGAATTGCAAAAGGTGGCAGCTTGACTATCTTGTCATGTAAATAATTAAGCAGAGGAGCCCTCCCCCCGCCTTCCAAAAAAGAAAACAAATCTTTCACAGTTACTGTGCAAAACCTTACATTATGACCTAATTTGAAAAAAGTAAATTAGAAATATAATGATGAAAATGAACTCTTCAGAGCTTTAAATACACCTCAGGCTCAGCTGCAAAGACTAAAGTATCAATTTGAAAGTGAAAAATACCCTTTAATTAACTTAACAAACATAAGCACAGCCCTTATTGTGATGAAAGTGGAGCTGCAGATGGCACGATAGAAAATAGGATAGATTCTGGACTGACTTGTGAATGTAGCAGCCATACAAACTGAATAAAAATTCAGGAGTTACACAGTGGCTGAAAGTGGTGGGACTTTTTGAAGAGACTAATGGTATATATTCAGTAGAATGATCACAACCACAGACTGCTCATTGCCGTCTTTGATTGGCCTCCCAGTCTGGCGCTTGGGAGAAACCTCAGTTCCCTCTGTGATGGCTCTGTCTTCGTCTTTGTGCCCTGTTCAAGCAATTACGCCCAGCTACATGTTTTCATATGGGAATGGATGAGGAAAGGGAGGTTGATGGTTGGGGGGGCGTCATGTGAAAAAGTCATTTTGGCGCTGCACTCTTCAGTTCCGGTCATGCTCTGTACCGATGCAAATTAAAACCTTCCCAGTAGCCTATGTAAATATGCTGCCTACTGTGCTGCGCTTTAATGAGCCATGATATGAAAGACATCTAAAACCAATGGAAAATAACTGGCCACTTAAAGGTGGGGTGCGTTTGACAGGTGACAGGTAGAGCCAGTTTTAAGACAGGGTTGGGTGGTGGTTGGGGTTGGGTGGTGGTAGTGGGGGGAGGGGCTGCTTGGGTTTGCAGAATGATGGGAGCAGACCAGCACTGGCATTCAGAAATAATCTGGAGCTGTGAACTGCAAGCCAGAGGAGAGTAACCAGCTTTTTAGCCTCAGGCATTTCAAAGAATTCTGGGTGGCGGTGGTGGAGATGGAGAGGGAGAGAGCAGGTGGAGATTGTGTGTGTGTGTGCGTGTGTGTGTGTGCGCACATGTGTCTGGGTACCTGGAGTGTGCTCATTTTTAAGGGGGTGGGATGTTGTTAGGTGAGAAGTGAAAGGAGACAGCTACTATGTCTACTGCCTTGAGACACAGTTCATTGTCACCAACTTAAAAAATGTACATAATTTCCCTCAGCACAGACACATACACACAGGCAGACACACACAGAGCCCTCAATCCTCTAATAACCTGTCTTCTAAAAACCTTACAAGGATTACCTATCTGGAAATCTGCTTTGTATGCAGAATGTGATGGCGGAATGGAAATGAGTGACTGTTCAAGATGGCGCCCACCAAAAAGGGAACCACATCTGCACAAACCGATTAATCCGAAACATTCAGAGGAATCTCAAGTCATTTACAATATCACAGAATCCATAATCAAGATTCTGCCAGAGCCCGAGTCTGCGGCACAGAGTCAATGCCCAGTTCAATGAGGGCTGATGGAATGTATAATTTCATGACAGATGCACGCATTCACAGAGGAACACAAGGTCATTTTAACATTCACAGGCTAAAAATACAACAACTTACCCCAGAAAGGAAACACACACCTAGTTATTAACAAGTAAAAGAATTCAATAGCGAAAGAAATATGCAAAAATGTTTGTTCACTGATAGCAGAGCATTCATAAAATGCCAATTTAGCATTACGTACATATGTGTGTTGCTTGAAAATAGTAACATACAGTATGTATGTAGCTATTTAGAAAGACGACATCCTATAGATATAAATATGCGTTTCTAATTGGACAAATCCCTGTGTATGCATAACATTAATTAGGATGATCATGTTTATTGTAAAGATTATGAGCTTATTTGTTCTAACAGGTGACTCACTGACAAGACATATTGGGAACAAGCTGCTGTGGTCTTGGAGTCATAGTGGGAGGAGGCCAGTATAATGTGAGGCAACTTGAATGCATTTCAAATGTAAAAATGGGGCAAACAGATATGTAGATTTTCTAAAAAAATCTGTGGCATGATTTGTTGGTTTGAACCTTGCCAAGCCATGCTAAATCCAGTCTTTAAAGCCACGCAGCGAGCTATGAAGGTAGGAGCCGACTGATAGGACGGTGAGATCCATTGTTGTTGGGCCATCTGACAGTCTAACTCGTGAGGAAGAGGGAAACAGAGGAACAAGCCAGTGGGGTGCCTTATGAATTTAGACTAAGTTGAGATTCAACATTTGGCCAAACACACACTGTCTCCTGTGAACTGTCAACAAATGCAAACCAAACCCACCAAGAACCGTAGTGGTGAAAAAGCATTTTGCCAGTGCCTCTTTGTAATCTGTCATGTGGTTTTACATGGGGGCCATTTTGACGACACGTGCCAGGATCGCTTATCTGGGTTTAATGAAAGTAACAATGTGCAGCGAAATAAATAACACCAACACTGTTATAAATTCTTGTTTAGCAAGAATGTGTGTGTAATGTAAAAGGGTCACTCATAGTCATGTAGAGAATAATCACCCAATTCTGTGATTTCCCTGAGCTCCATAGCGCTTTTTAGCCTGTTTTAGCTCAAGCCTGCTTCTTGCAGAAAGGCTTTACAAGGAGCCATCTCTCACTCTGTCAACTTTGTGTGACCTTGTGGGTCTGAATACGACTGTAAAATTGATTCAGCTCCTGTAATAAAAGAGCATGCACATTATCAGCATTCTAATTATAATTAATACAGGCAGCAGCAGCAGACCTATTATTTACGATGGGGTTACGTGGTGAGCAAACACAATAATAATCTGCTCCATATTTTTATTGATGTGTTGATGAATGGCTTTCTTTCACACAAAACACCTATGGAATGTCTCAGTAGCTGATCATACAAGTGCTGATGAATTCATTGCCAGTTTCCTTCACCCCTTGCACCCCTCCCACCTTTCCTTCAACCTCTCCTATTGAGTCTTTCATTACCCCTTTGTTTGTATCACCTAAAGTCCCTGACTCCAAACCTCATTACTGAGAACTGGATCAGGTGATAGAGTCAGCTAACCTCCAGGAGTCAGGAATAAACAGTTCAATGGCAAAATCCCACATAACGTCTACACGTGGTTTGTGAACAGATCAAAGTCTAAAGGGAAACAGCCACAGTCATTTCAAAACATGTCTAATGTTAAACTCAACAATAGCTGAATGAATTTTGAATTCAACACTAGAAAGGCCAAACCACAGTATATTTTTGGCTAATTTAATTGGTACTATGAAATATTCTTTCAAAAGGTACTCCGGTGACTTTTAGAACCACTTTGTGGACAAAGCAGTTTTGCTACACTTAATGTATAATGTAAGGGAATAATAATATCTGCTTTTATGTGATTGCTTTATCTTAGACTCCAAAATCTGTTAAAAATTGTTCCAGTGGTTGAAAAAAAAGCTTTTATGTGAAGTTAAAATCATTCCTTTTCTCAATAGATTGTGTACTAGATACAGAATGCAAATTGCTGGCAAAGAATGAGAGAATACTACTTTATTAAACAGTGTGTGAATAATCTCTATCCAATGAATATTGGGTTTACTGAGCACAAAAGACCCCACTCCCTCACAAAGTCAAAGTGTGTAAAATAAAAAGGCAGCAACCTTCATATCTAGGTTATCCTTTATAATTAGGTGTCTATGTAGCTTACGCCATTTCCCCTGTTTGATAATTGTAGTCCATCCCTCCTAATTTTGCACAGAGTCAGAAAAAAAATGCTTATTTGTGCCTATCTTCCTTATTAATTCTCCTCACAAATCCTTGATTATTTTCCAATCCTTTCCTCTGATATCTCTGGCTCTGTTTGTCTGTTTCACTCACTCCTCCACTGAGCAGTCTGCCTTCCTTCTCAATCGCCTGTTTTGTTTCCCGTTTTAATGAACAGTTGGATTCTTTTATTTCTCTACAAGTGCTGGATTTGCCTTATCACCCCCCGTCCCTTTGAGGGTTGCCAATTGGTTTTATCCATGGATGTATCATTTCTTAGGCTTCCTCTTTTTTTCTCCACAAAGAGAAAGAACCACTCCGTCAACAAGCCTCTCCGGAGCCAGAGATTAAAAACCTCAACATCACCTACCTTCCAGCGCTACTCCCAACTGGTTTGTGTAAAACTCAATTAAACTTGTCCCCACTGAATTTCACATTACAGTACATTAAAAGGAAATTCTTCAAGCGTGATGACAAAGCTCAAACCTAGCTTCAGAGCTGCTATTTAGGAGCTTTCCTAAACGTTATAGTCTTCGGGGTTTTAGCCTCATGTCAATGCAAAAGGCGCTAAACACAAAGACAAAGAAAAGGTTTCTTTTGACTCGGGAGGAAAACAAACTTTATGATTTTTTTTATTTAGAGACACGCTGAAAGTCACAGTGCCGGCTTGACACGCTGCATACAAACATCAAGGTCTCAGTGTATCAATTAGCTCCCAACAAAAGGTAAAACGTTGCCTTTTGATGATTAAAGGTAAATACTTTCAAAAGTAACCACGACATAATGATAGTTGTCAACAGTGTGACATCAACCATCTTCCAAGATACAGATGTTAATCTTTGGGGGGTTTGCTGATTTTTGATCTCAGTTTCAGAGCCTCTGTGAGTCAATAACAAATTATTCCACCGCCTTCATACAATCTGTCTGGGTGAAAAGGGAGTGTTCAGTCAAGCATTGCACTGACGCAAAGACACATCGCAGGTCGATTTGTGTGTTAACTTCATTCACATGTGATAATGTGCTTTCAACTACAAGATAGCAAACCTGAGATTCAGGCGGGGGAGGGGGAGCCTTAAGATGTTGTCTCTTTATGAAGAACGTCTACTCTTTTGTAGTTTGTGTTTTCCAACTGAGTGGGAGAGAACAAGTGCGGCAGAAAAGGTGGAGGGCTTCCTACAAAGCAGAACAGGATGGAGAAAGGGAGGCTTGGCGTCGCTTCAGCCAGGTCGGCTTTACAAGAGGAGAATCTCAAGATATGCTCCTCTTCGCCTCCCTTTCACTCTTTCTCTTGTTCTCTCCCATATAGCCATCCCTCCTCACAGTCCAAGAATTTAAGGGCAGCTTTGAACCCTCTCAGTGTTCTTCAATATTGTAAAATGTGTATGCACCCCCCCTGTCAGCCACCCAAAGGTGTTTTTGTGCTGAGATTAGTGGATGAGGTGCAGTCTGTGTTTTGGGCCAAACATGCCCATTCTTTGACATGAGGGCAGACTCCGACTCTGACTGGGCTACAGACCAAGATCATTCCCTCTTGTCTCCTCCACTTCCTCCTCAATCCTCTCCAACACATGACATGTGTCACTGCCACAGATCTGCACTGGAAGATACGACGAGTTGAAGGTCAGGGCAAATCCCCAAAGCAGAGAGAGGAAAAAAATCTCATAGAATCCCCTCCCCCCAACTTTTTTCTTTTACATTGATGGACTATTTGAAAAGTTCATTTTTCTTAAATGCTCAGCATATTTCATGGTGCTATAATGTGGGCACTATAATATGAAATCTCCATTAAGCAGAGATGGGTGCTGCAGTAATGCAATGGATATGTCAATTTTCTTGTTCTGGAAAAAAGAATTTTTGTAGGGATTTAAAACCCATGTAATATTCATATTTTCTATTTCACAGCACAATAGCCAGCGAGGAACTAAAGTGATTATACATAGCCAGAGTCAAACTCTAGGGCCGTTATCTATTATAGTTTAATAAATCAACAGAGGGAGAGCAGGGTGCACAAATATTCCATAAGCATACTGGAGTCTTTTGCCTGAGCCAAAATATGTTTGATGAGATAAAAAAAACTGGATAAGAAATATTTAATAGGAATTATTGGAATTACATGGAAATATGAACCATCATATATCTTCATGCATCAGTTTAATGAGTCTGTAGTTGGAGATCCTAGACAACCAAACTTTAATCAACTCACCAATTGCAAAGTATTATTCAGTCAAAATGCATTTCTGAGGCCGGGTGAACTCAGACATGAGGTATACAGGGGGCACCATGTAATTATGTGGCACTTGGCACAATGTCCTACACTTCAGATTTGTGAGGATGGTGAGCAGAAAATCTGTTTACTATGGAGCCAAGTTCCTCACTCTGTTCTGTGTGGATGAAATCTTTGAATAATTCATAGTGCGAGCCATAGGCATATGCAATGGAAACGTGTTGGAGAATATCACACCAAAAGATGGCATCCTCCATTATGTGCTCTGTGCCCGGCGTGCCCACAGACCTCACATAATGTAATTGGATAAAAGTCAGATGCTGAATATTGAGAAGCTACACAAGGCAGTGGTATTCTTCATAGTCTCTGAAATGTGCTAATTGACTCAAAAGCAGCTACAGAAAAAGGGTTGCATGGCTTATTGTCTTCATATATTTATCTCCAACACCTCATTACTTTTTGTGCAGTTACAAGAAATAAGTGGAATAAATTTACTTACTACAACTTGTGTTCAAAAAGCATGACCTCTCCAAAACAGAACAAGGGGGAAAAAAAACAACAAGTCTTAATTTAGAATGTCATTATTCTGATTTGGTCCAGCAAAGATGTTTTTGTTGTCATTTTACTTCTGTTGACAACTTGTCTTATCGGCATGTTACTGACTGAAACATTGTGACATGTGTTTTACATATCAAAACTGACAAGCCTTTCATTTAAAGAGACTTCATCTTCGCTGACAACATTTTTATTGACAGGTAAAGCCCCAAAGATTTGACACGGTGGTCTAATTAGTCTCTTTCTCAGCCGTTGTATTTACACAGCTGAAAGCCCCTGAAAGGAAAATGATCAAGATGAAGCGTGGAAGTCGCAGAAGTATTCAGATAACGTGCTTCAGTAAAAGAGCCAATACCAAACTGTAAATATACTGCATTTAAAATGTTACTTAAGTATGTTAACAGAAAAAGTACAGTGCAGAGAAATGCTTCATTGTGTGGGTGTATACTGAATAATATACTATAGTATATTATTAGATTATTATTATTCAGCAAATGTTTTTAACCATTTCATATGAAACTCCAGGATATTTTCTTTATCAGTACATTCATTGTTTGTTCTGTAAAATGAACAAAATGTACGATAAAATTGGCACCCTCATATGTCATTACAAAGACGAAAACTTGACATGTTATTTTTGTATGACAAATTACTTAAGTGATTGATCAAAACATCAAACATTTTTTGATGATAGATTAAGCTCATGATGGGTGGTTCTCTCTCCCTTTCTCTCTTATTTTTGCGATGTATTTTTTTGTGTTAAATCTTTTTAAAGTATCTAGATGTCAGGTACATTTCATTAAATGGAAATAAATCTCCGCAAATTTCTAAGTTCAGTGCTTGAGTAAATGTACTTAGTTACCTTCCACCACTGAAGCCAGCACTCTAAAGAAGAAGAGGGGACGATGATGGATGTGGTGGCCATCTAACTGTAGAAAGGAGTCGGTGGGTAAGCTTGCTTAATTCCTGACATGAAATATTACCTGCAGCTCTCGACAGAGTCGCCCTGCTTGGATGGTGGGAGAGATAGCATCCATCCTTTCAGTATAAGAAACAAACAAACAAACAAAAGCTCCAAGACCCCTGACCCGACAAAGGAAGTACAACTGATAAGTTAGTACCAATTTCTCCCTATTCTCCTGCCTCTCTCTCTTTTCTTTGAATAGCATTTCTCTGCCTTTGGCCCCAGTTTCACCTTGCTATGCTTGTGCCCTTCTATTAAAGGTGGTAATGGCTGCCAAGTTCCCTCAGGCCTTCTTTTTAATATTTGTCACTCATGAAAGAAAGAGGGGGGATAGTGAGATGATAAATCTTACTTTTGCCAGCTAAGGGCTTCTATCTCCCAAACAGAAGAAAATCCAGTCCAAAACACTGCTGTGCGCATTAGCAAGCTGTGAGTTTAAGCCTTGTCCGCAATGATCAAACCAGGATTTATGAAGCATCATAACTCCCGACAACATCCAGCGGCTTATTAATTTTATATATTTCTGTCCATTCCCTGATATTCCCAGCCTTGACAGTCACTCAAGATAAGCCAAAAGCGTTCTGACAGGATGGAGTGTGTGTATATTTTTCACTGTTCTGCCGCTCCCCTCCAGTTGAATAGGTTTAGTAGAAACCTTGAGACTGCTGTAGTGTGATTTGTCTCTGGTTTTTGTCTTCACTTGCAACCTTCCCATTTGTAGGGGCCCTTAAATCAGCCTTGTACTCTGCTGAGCCATGAGGACAGGCCAGACAGAGATAGGGAGGAAGGGAGAAAGAGGAGGGTCTATGTGTATGTATGTGTGCATGTAGGTCTCAATGTATGTTTATGCACAGAGAGGCAGAAGAAGGGAGGCAGAGAAGGAGGTGATTGGCTTCACCATAGTATCACATATGTAGTTAAATTTTAATCAAAACACTCACTAATCACCATTTACAGGCCGTCTATATAAAGGCCTGTACTCCGATATGAGAGGGCAACATGCTGATAGGGTTTAATTTAACTAGAGTCTGGGTCGGAGGCTTGATTTAATGTGGCCCACAGGAAAACTGAGCAGGAAAGAGAGAGAGAGAGAGAGAGAGAGAGAGAGAGAGAGAGAGAGAGAGAAAGAGAGAGAGAAATTGTAGTTCTTTATGCAATGATCACATAAGTTCACATCAAGAAAGCCCTAACCCATTACCAGAAACACTACATGAAAGAGGAGGGGCCCTCTGTGAACACAGACTGCTCCTCAGCACAACGACAGAATCGGCTCTAACTCCCCTGACGGCTGCCTCACTTCTCTGACAAGCTTTGCAGCAGCAGTACAGGATCCTGACGGGCTGTTTCACGATAACTCCCTTAACCTCTTGAACCCTGTTTCCACTTAATTTTTCCCTCAAGTAGCTTGAATTTGGGGAAACGACTGCCTGACGTATACGGGATATCATTTGTGTATCCTCTATCTGCTTGTCTCAACACCTTTTTGAAGTTATACCATGCTTATACTGAGTGAAATAATGTTATTACTCGAAACATAGAGCATGGCCATGATCAGTCACTCAAATCCTTGTATATCAGCGTGCCCAAAAGTAGCTAAGCAAATAACTAATAAACATTTAAGCTTTATCCTCTTTCCTGCAGGCAAAGTGAAATGAGAATTCTCTTTTCTGTGCTTTGCTTTGCTTTGTCACAACTTCACCCATTTATTACAATACAGCCAAAGAACTATTGACCTCTACTTTTGGTTGCTGAACATCTCCAGTAAAGCAGATGCACAGCTGCTCAAGGGAGTAGTTGAGAGAAATGACTGAATAACAACACTCATTCATCTTCATTTCATTATTAATTTTGTCCAAGGTTACTTTTCACCCAAACAAACTTTTGAACTTTGTGAAACCAGGGCTCTTCTGAAGTATTTCCTGAGGACCCAAACCTCTTATGCTACTTTGATTTTGTACCCAGTGCTTCTCCTTCCACCTTCACTCCTCTTCCAGCTGCCTGCTCTCTGGCTCCGACCCCAACCAAGCTAACTAGCCACAGTGGCTATCTCACCCAGCAATGTCTGACTAAAACCCTAGCATCCTCTAGTCAGCTACAGCCACAGTGACTGAAGCGCACAGCGGTGAGGAGGCAGGCAGGATGTAATCTCCAGGAGCTGTTGATACAGGAAAACACACAGGGTTTGGGTCAAAGGGATTAAAATGGTGGAGGTGCTGGTTGTAAGAAGGAGAGGGGCTGTGAAATAGTGGTGGGAGCAGCAGGTGAGCCACCCCATAAGAGAGAAGAGTGGGGAGATTACAGGGAAAATGGCGCAAGGGGGATTCCTGTGAGGAGAGGAGAAGAAGTGACTCCAAATGGCATCGGAACATAGCATTAGTAGCTACTATTCAACAGTATGCAGGCTTAGCGAGCTCAGGGCATCAAGAGAGGTGGCCATGTTTTCTCTGCTGGTCAGGTGATGCTGGGTTTCTGTAGGTGACAGGTGTAAGGAAAACATGGATATGGACTACGAAAAAATGCTGAAACCTTCACAAGCTCACTTGATGACTCAGTCACCCCTCCATGACTGTGACTGTCTAAACAGTACCAATGCCAGAAAAAAAAAAATCTTAAACAAAGCAGGCCTACTCTGCTGGGTAATATCAAGTGAGGCTGGCTGTCTGAGGTTTTAACTGAGCCCTTCATGCCTATGCAAACCTCACATGGTTTGGATGGAGTTCCATCAACAAAACATGTCAATCACCTCTCCGTGAAAAAGGGAGAGATATGAGACTGAAACCTATCTCACGCAGACCCAAATGCTGTACTCATGGCTTCCATTTCACAGTCTGTGGGAGAGCGAGGTTCAAAAATCTTACATCAGTTTTTTTCTTTTTTTTTTTTTTTCAATCCAGCTATCCAAGGGCTCAGATTCCAGTTACATTTCACGTTGAATAGACTTGTGTTTCCAGCAGTCTAGCCCTCTTCTAGTATGCTGGCTAGTGGAGCGATGACAGATTGGTTTCCACTCACTGCACGGGGGAGCACAATAGAGTGGCTTTGACAGAGTTAAGAGAAACAGTGCATCAGCACCCCCCCCAACCACCACCACCACCACACACACACACACACACACTCTTTTTTCTTCCACTGTCTCTCCTTTTCTCTCTTTCTCTCTCCCTCCCTTTCCCTCTCTCTCTCTCTTCCCTGGGGCTTGGAGAATGGATGGCCCTGTCTGACCTGGACGACACTGATGTCTAGTCCTCCACACTACTGTACCTACAGCACGCCTGTCTGCTCGCCCGCCGCTCCGTCCACTCTCCCCCTCTCTCTAGCACACACACAGTAAGCACAGACAAGGAACAGAGGCACCCATCTCTGTCACCCAGTGCCGACAGGCAGAGGTCAGCAGAGATCAGGCACTAAAACTGAGGAGGTAAGGTTTAGCTCATGAGCAGCCAATATCACAGTCATGGAGAAGAGAGGTCCAAGGCTGCATCTTCACTGTAACTGTAAGTTACCATAATTGAAATCAGAATAACATTCATCTGTATTAAAAGATTCCTGACCAAATAGTTTATGTCCATTTCGTTAAGTGCCACTATAAGATGTGATGTGCTCAATATGTAATCAGGCTGAAACAAGGTTAAGGTGGCATGCATGTAACACATCAGACTTTCATGCAGGAGACCAGATTTAATGTCCTTCCCAAATAACATTTGCTTTTTTGTTAACCCCAACCACTAGCATCCCTAACTTTGACTATCATGTTTTTGGTATTGTGGGAGGAAGCCGGAGTACCAGGAGAAAATCCCACGCAGGCACAGGGAGAACATGCAAACTCCACATAGAAGAGCCCAGACTGGGATTCAAAGCTGGAACCCTCTTGCCACAGTGCTAATCACTGCACCACCGTACTGTCCATACCTGAGCCATTTTTTTCACTGATCCAACTTTGTCTCTTCCAACACATATATCAGTACAACACCTCAGGGTACTTGTCGACATCTGTTACCGATCTGATACCAGAGTTCATTTTCCCAAATGTGAAACCTGCCTACTTTCACTGAATGAATGTGATAGCATTAACACTGAACGACAAAAAAAGACAAAAAATGAGTATTTTATTTGAATGAGTTCTTACCTGAGTCGTTCTCTAAGAACAGTATAAGCACTGTATCCTTAATGTGCACACAGTGCAAGAATTTAAAAAACACTGGATGAAATGTGCATGGTTTACAGAATTGTCTAATATCAGCAGTCCTGTCTGACTTGCAGCAGGGGTTCATGTCCAGCAAGCAATTATACCTAAATAGCAGAAAAGGTTGTCATTTACAAAATTGTCGCAAAAATGATTCATACAGGTGTTTTCTTACCCACCACATATGGCTAAGGTTTAGTTAAGTTTAGGTAATTAAAACGGCTTGATAAAGAAAGTTTGAAGAAAGATTGTCTGGTCTGGTTCTTTGGGTTCTTTGGGTTCTTTGAGACTTGATTGCCAAAAATTAAACTTGATTGCAGCTTTTCTGAAACAGCTCCATATAATTCAATATAGTAATAATTATAGCAGGATTATACACAAGTTTACCATGTATCACATGTCCAAACTGCTAAAACTCCACATTGAAAGCTCATTGCTGAACTCACCTCATACATCCTCATGTGTCCTTACCCCTGGCATTTGACTTTAAGAGGGGTGGAATGGCTAAGATCCTTTGACCAGATAACATGATAAAACAACCCACAGATAAGGTTCTAATGCTAGAGGTGGCTTGCAGTTGTGTTCCTCCATGTGTTGCAATGAGAAAATAAGAACTGTGATATCGCACTGATACGGTGCTCTAAAGACAATGGGGCTATGTGTTTATTTTTCCCACGCAGGTGGATGTACAATCAATAAAATGGATTAGAGGCAAAGGTATGTAAGGTTATCGCCGAGTTCTCCTGCATGAACACAGCGGCGACCCCACAAAACAATTTTGTAATGCGTCAAGCTATTTCTTCAGAAAAAATCTGATTACGTTTTGCCAAACCTTAAAATTGATTTGCAGGGGTATACTTTACCAAAGAAAAAATGGGCCCTGCTCCGCCGGCCACTATAAGGCTTGAATGGAATTGTTCTAACACTGAATTCTCTAAGCTAGTATCATCCTAACAGTCAGTGTTGTATGTTTTTCTTTTAAGGCTACATCAGTGTTTTTCTTCCACTGTCATGCTTTTTTTCCCTTCACTGTGGGCTTTTCTTTTCATATTTGATCAGCACGATCATATCCTCTCTCCCTCAGTGCATCAGAGTTTCACCTCGACTCAGTTTCACTTGTTTAGTTCCACTCACTGCAGTCTTATGTCAACCCTCCGAGAGACTTTAACCGTGTGGTTTTCCATCACGCTGACTGCCGATCTAAACACCCCTCCACCCCAGTGATTCCTCTATCTCTCTCCCTGCATCTCTCTCGCTCCTCACTCACTCTCTTTGACACACACACACACACACACACACGCGCACACATACACACTCTGTGGCCCTCCTCAAGCCTGATAAAAAAGCACCAAACCCCCCATCCAAAAAAAAAGATATGTGGATGTGCAGAAAGGCCCCTCTCTCCAGCTCTCAGCTTTTGTCTCTGATTATCCTTGCACACACACATTCACAGCCACACACACACACACACATACACACACAAACACATACACAGACTTCTCTGCGACCCCCTACATCCTGTCCTGCACACACACTCTTCTCAACCTGCTCCTGGATCTTTTGTGCATGCATGTGTGTGTGTTGGGTTGACTCTGACCAATGGCATCCAACAGCAGGGCTTTATCCTGAAGCACACTGACAATGCTTTTCACACCTACTTACCACAGCAGAGATGGGGGCGGTGGGCTGCATCATATCCAGGCCTAAAAGCAGGCTAAGGGCTTTTAGAAGACACACATAGAATGGACTCTTTAATTACTGACTCAAGATCCTGCAGTAGATTAAAAAAAACCTTGTGGAAGCTATTTTTCATATCCACTGAATTTTTCAATGAATATATAAACGGTCATTGATTATGCCATTAAGGGAGGGAAGTTAAGAAGCGATATATAAAGTACATATAATCACATTAAGTCTCAGTGATTAATGTAATAAAATGTGATCTTTTTTCCCCCATCTGTATTGAACATATTCAGCACCGAGGAGACACGCTCCAAATATTAAGAAGCAGTTCCTCAAAATCCACTTAACCAGTTCTGTGTTTAAACACATCTGCGAAAGCAGTGCAGATAAGTCATATAAGACTCAGTGCACATTGAAGGAGTGCACATGTGAGGATGATAAAGTGAAATATACAAGATCAAAAACAATGACTCATACTTGCTTTTGATGCCTGTGCATTTGCAGTATTTTGAACACAAGTGGCTGTATGTGTGTGTCTTCACTCCGAGACACACAATTGGCCTTCCTGCATGATCAATACCAAAGCATTCCTCATCATTGATTATGCAATTATAGAGAAGTTAAATCTGTGACACACTCTTATGTAGGAGCATTAAGCGGTGCAGTCAGTGGTGGAGACTGAGAAGAGGGAAGAAGCTTTCTCTTCATTCACTTTTTTTTTGTAAACGTGGTGCTTAAACTGAGCTCAGTGTAGTCCAGGTACTTCACTCAGATGATTATAATGCCACGAGGGTGCAATACATCACTCTTATTAGCCACACTGGAGCACAATGGTATCATAATTAATGGTCGCAGCAGGATTGAACGCTGCCCTGACATGGAAAAGTGGGCCTACTTAAGCTCTACAAGGCATTTAAATATGCAGAGTGAATGGCACAACCCAAACCCTCCTGCTCTAAGGACAGCCCGTGCTCATTAGCCTGACACCTTCCGTGGCATTGATACAAGGACGACCAGCTATACTCACACACATACACGTACACACGCAAGCAAATCTCAAGCACATTCGCAAAGAAGGTGCAGACAAGCCCCAGCTACAAAATTTAAAGTTGCACGGTGATATATGAAAAGAACAATCTTGTCCCTCATCAGTGCCCATCACTTCTTTTACATTTTCTCCCTGCATTGTTGTTTTTGTCTTAAGGCTTAGTCTAAGCTGAATGCAGATGGACATATATGTGTCAGCAGCCATTATGCAAATGCTCGGTAATGGCGTTTGGTCTCTGTGTGAGTGTGTTTGCAGCGAATGTGGGTGCCGTGGCAGAATGTGGTGTCTGGTGGCTGTGGTATAGTGTCTAGCACAGTGAAACTGTCTGCACAGCGGGAGAACAATGCACATAAAAGACTGTCGGAGGAAGCGTCTGGAGCTGACGTCTTTCACATGGCTCTGAATGGAGCAGCAGAAAAGTGTCTGCGTGCGTGTGTGTTTCTGTGCGTGTGTGTGCATGTAGTTTATACGCTTGCGAGTAAGACAGAGAGAAAAAAAAACTTGGGGAAAACGCCCTCTTGAATATGTTTGTAGACAAAGACAGAAGAAAATAACACAAGTGTATTTTCTCATCTCAGTCACTGAAATGTGTGATTGTTTCCCTTAGCTCCTAAACATGTGTGGCATGGTTAAGCCCTCTAAGATCGCCATATGATGAGGAATTTGCTGTCCTTAACCCACCACACACACTCTCCCCCTCCTCCTCCTCCTCCTCCTCTTCTCCTCTCCACAGAGCCAGCTTTACAACTTCTCCTCAGTTGCTAATGTGGAAGCTTGAGCTACAAGACTCGCTACTCAACAGCTGCCAAATGCCTAAACCAGCCATTCCCCTCCACCCGGCTCACTCCAGCCTGACCGTACTGAGTTATCGCGTGGCTCAGTGCAATCAATTATTGTTGCAGTGGAATCATTAATAATTTCCTAATGAAAACGATTCTGTTGATCTGTTGTCTTTTAATTAAACATAATTAGTCGGCTGCTCGGAGCTGTGGTGGGGACTCCTTTAGGGTACAATTTTGTTTTAATACACTGATAATGAAATTTTTACATTGTGTCAGTTGTTTAGTTATTATTCAGTCACACTATTTCGCTATGTTCCCAGATAACAGATAATAACCCTCGCACCTCCTATTCGCCGCAGTCATTTTAAAAGAGGAGGGTTGAAATGAACAATTACATTTTGAACTGTAAGAGTCCTCTCCTCGCTACGTTTAATGCTGCATGCTGCCAGGGAGCAATGGTGGACAAAAACACACAAAAAATCCCTTTGGCAGCACATTGCAAGGCCGTTTTGGCATTTTTTGTTTCATTTTTTTTTAATTAAAAAAAAACAAACAAAAACCCAAACAAACAAAAAATGGAAAAACAAGAAACAAAAAAAGTCAAAGAGATACTACATCTGTCCAGGCAGGTCATGTTAGTTCACCTCATGCCTGAGAAGTCTACAGCTCTGGAGCAGTGGAAAAAGCAAATGAAGGCATAAAGAAGGATCTGATTGTGAGGACTTAGTGAATATGAAATAATACAAAGACACAGTGAGTTGGCTAATTCGGCAGTGTCCGGGCTTATGTAAAACGGCCTAGTTACATTGGTCAATTTTAGCACGAACAATGGGCTAAGTTGCTCTGGAGACTTATTGGACATGCTGTATCTGAATGTGGTCTGGCTTAAGAGGCTTACAGTTGAAAAGTTTAGGTGACCTCTGAATAATGCCACAGAATGTGGTCACACTGAGTGTGTATAGTTTCAATGGGCTCAGATATCAGGTAACAATGGAGTAAGCACAATGAAGGCTCACACTGAGAAAGAACAAAGTCATACATTGTACATTAGAACTAAAAATGAAACTTGTGAAAAAAACAATGAAACACTCAGATCTGAGGTTTTATTTAAGGGGACTACAATATACTGCTTCATACTGCTACTACTACATAAAATGTAAAAATATAAATAAAGAGTGTTAAAAAGTGTTTTGGGTGAAATGTCCCCGTATTACAATGAATATGGGTGTATGTATGTAAACACCAAATGTGTATCAATCTACTGCTGAAAATAGTCCCCAGTAAATACATGGCAGTGTCCAGGTGTTCTAGAAAATTATTTAGCCAATTTAAAAAATGAAACAACGTGTTTATGTGTAACATGCTTTCATTCAGAAGGAGCGAATGGGCAAATGGGTTTGAAGAAATTATAATACCAGATTTATCTTGAAAAGCTGTCTGGCATTTGAAGAAAACCTTTAGTTGTAAGATATTCAGCTGGGTGATGTTAAAAGAAAGAAATCATGAATTTGTTTCTCTGTCAAATCTAGAAATCTATCCTGCTGTCCATCTGTGTTGTTTATCAAAATTCAATTCAAAATTCTCCACTGTTTTTCTATCTCTCTCTTGGTCCCTGTGCCCCCCTCCCTCCAGTCTCCAGTGTTACTGTAACATATAATTACTCTGCAGACTTGCAGCCTGTTTCTATAACTTCAGTGGTTCAAAGAAACTGTCGGAGTGTAGGGGAGGGCATTGTGGGAGTTCCAGGTGGATTCCTCGATAATGAGTTAGAGCAGTAGAAGACTTGAGAGTTTTAGTAATGGCTGGCTGCTAAGGCTCTTCCTGGGAGTTTAATGTAAAACAAACAGGGCCATGCTGACAGCCTGGGGAAAACAGATATTATAGTTTTCCACTTTCACTTCGGGGCTCTTCCTGCTCCTCACTTTAGGAACTCAGAGAAAAATTCATATTCATGAAATGGCTCTGTGAATCTAAAATTGAGACATTTAAATGCCTCAAAAGTTTTTCATAGTCTTTGACTTAGAATTTCTTTAAGTGGACAAAATGCTTATGTTTTTCTCTTCAGCTAGATGAGTTGATAAGAAAATAGAATACTAAGGAATAGTAGGAAGAAGAACAGTTTTGCCATCAGCAGGAACTGTAGGAGCCCAAAAATAGGACAATATATATATATATATTTGACACTATAGGGTGAGCTAGTCTTGGTGCTGATGACCAGGGGGCCCCCGTAGGGGACCTGACTACAGCAACCTGCAGCTTGTTACACATTCTAGTGCATGTATTATACATAACACACCGCTGAAATACAACTCTCAGTGGAATCATTTTGCTTTTCCTTCTCCACATATTTCTGCGACTTCCTGCATGGCAAGTTTTGGGGACAGAGGATGAGCATTTGTACAAAATGTAATGCAGAAATCATAGGACAGAACAGCCAACACTAAGCTACAGCCACTCAAACCAATCACCAGTCCTTACTTAGAGATACTCCCCCATAGATTCACACTGGCAAGCATCCAAAGTGAACTGCTACTATCTTTGCAGGCAGCCTTAAAGAAAGCCGAGGCCACTGAAACGTGAGCCAAAACATATTTTGCAAGCATACTGTGTATTGAGATATTCACTGTTTTCCATAAGTAACGCATCTCAAGGAGCACTGAAGCAGCCTACAGAGGAGAAATAACACAGGGGTGAAGATATAAACAATCTGGGCCTCAGCTCGAGGTGGGAGGAAAGTTCCTGTTGGAGCCGTTTCCCTTTAGTCGATCCTCTATAGTGTCGACACGATAAACACTATTCCAGTGCTGCTTCAAAACTGAGGCGAAGAGGCCAAACTCAAAATTGAATTTGACAAAGATTTGATATTTTCAGCATGCTGACATTCAATTTCAATGTCACCTCCAGAGGGTGCCCACACATGCAGATTGGAATATTTAAAAGAGGGCAATGAAGAAGAATGAGCGGTATAAATCGAGTCACAGTCTAGACGCAAGGGCCCAACGGTTGAACGGCATCAAACACTTCACCACTTTCTGAACTTACTCCCAGTCCACACTAAAGAAAAGTCGCCAGGAGCAAAATGTGGAGCAATTTTGGATAGAGAGCCGAGAAAAATGGACACCCAACCAATTTATCCAAAGCTTTGTGGCAAAGTTGCTACAAAGCTGTTTGAGTCGAGTATGGAATTACAGAGGCTGAATTTTTGGTACCTTGTAGTATCTGAGTAGTATCAAATTTTTGAAAGTGAAAAGTCTGGTGTAGAAAAATCCAAATTTTTTGTGACATTATTTAATGAAATTAACTTAGAAAAATTAAGAGAATTAAATCATATCTGATGTATTTTCTCTCTCTTTTTTTTTTTTACAGCTTAGTGATGTCTCAGACAGAGCAGCTATGAGTTGACAAGAGATATTTAACTTCTTCTCCAAGATTTAAATTAATTCTTTGTATTCAACGTTCTCTCTATTATCATTCATCATCAGTTGGCAAGCGTGTGAAGATTTTCGTGGAGGATTTACTGTAATGAACTTACAGAGCACAACACGGAACAACTCTCACAAGGGGACGTCTGGAGATGTTATTGTGTTTAATTTAATAAGGTCAAACTGGAAGTGACAAACAAAGGGAACAGTCAGTGATACACAGCTGAGGTGATGATGTGACTGTATGTGATGCTATCTCGAGGACACATGTATGAAGAGTGGCAGAGGAAATTCTCCAGACTTGAGAAAAAAAAAAAAAAAAAGTGAGAAATCCTGTTATTGCCCCTTTTTTTGTTTCGTACAGTCAGTCTCTGAGCAAAAAGATTAGAAGATTTTAAAGAAGTGCATAATCTTCTTTAACAGCTTATCAAAACTTTAATGATTTGGTGATAAAGAGCACAAAGTTAAGTAGCCGGTTAAGAGGATAACTCCCCAGTGCAGTCTAGTGATTAGTAGATGAGAATTGGGAGACTGAAAATCCGGGTTGCAAATCCCACTCCTGCCACTTATTCACTTTGAGGGAGAAGAAGCTCCATTTCAGCTTTGGGGGTATTGTCACGGGGTAATCATTTTTGAAAAGTGATAAATGAAGCCCCTTTCCTTCACCCTTTGGAAGCCAAAACACATCTTTATTTACGTATTTATTTTTCAGTGTCTCTCTGGTTAACACCCGTCAAGACCCAATTATAGCTGCAGAAGCCTTGTGCTTTCATGAGAAGTGAAGCTACAGACTGTGGTGTCAGGGTTGTATACAGTTAAAGCATGTTCTTATACAATCTGCAACAAACCAGGCTCTCTACAGATCCACACTGGGCTGTTTTAATGAGGGTTTGCTGGACACAATGCAGCAGATTGAGGAGTTTATCTTGACGACAGCACATCATTTTTGTTTTTGTGCTTTTAGGGTCAAGGCTGAATAAACAACATGGATTTTCCGACGGATGTGTTGTGTTTCTTTCCACATATTTACATAAATCCATTTCTAATGGGGCTTGTATGAATATGTCTGATTTATTAAAGATATGCAGCTAAAGCTTTGCTGAATTAGCGAGAGAACAAATGAAGCAAAATGGCAAACCCATCTCCACTTGTGCTTTGCTCGCTATCTGCACTGAGATAGGGATTCACTTCGAATAAAAGGAAAAAAAAAAGAGGGGGGGGCATTAATTACCTTGTGAAATCTAAAGACCATTAACTTTGTGTGTCAAGTGATGTTTCTCAGTTTCTAATCAGAGTTTTAGTGATATAAATGACTCTTTGGAGTAAAACAGATATGGTGTTGGAGAAATGTGTGCATGTATGTCTTTTTTGTGTGTCCTTGTAGCTACACACATGCAATTATTTGTGTGTGCCTGTGACTTTGAGAAGCAAGCATGAAAGAGAGGAGAAAAAGTAAAAGAAAGACCGAGAGACAGACAGAGAGAAAGACAGGCAGGAGTGGAGTGGATGGAGGATTGTTAGTGTCTTTGCGGCGGTGCTGTGGCGTGGTGTGTTGCGCTGCGGAGAGATAACAGGACGCCGGCGCTGCTTGCTTACCTTTGCTGTACACCACACAGTTGTTTTTGTTGTCTTCTGCTCCCTGCCAAGTCACATCCAGCAGCCACCTGGGGCCGGCGCTCAGCACCACCGGGACCGTGCTCTTCGTCTTCTGGACGGGGACAGATAACAAACACTAATCATTTGCTTATTTTGGTGATTAAAGAAACATTAATAACCACTGAGTTACGCTCTTCTGCTGCTCTGAATGGCCATAAACAGACAATTTCAGAAAGTATACAGCATGGAACTCAAGTCCACCCCAATTCTTTATTTTATTTTATTATTATTATTTATTTATTTTTTTTGCATTGCTGAGAAGGGTTTCAGAATCAGGGCAGGTTGCGTGTGTGTTTGTGTGTTGGCCTGTAGACAAAGGCTGTACAGTGGTTTGAGTGGTGAGAAATGGGTGTGAGAGCCTGTATTGTATCAAAAAGGAGGAATAATCATCCAGTATTGAGCCCAGTGATTCAGTATCAGATCTCTATCAGATCAGATTAAGAACATCTTAAGTGTCTGGGAATTATGAAAAGAAGAAAGAAAGAGAGAGAGAGAGAGAGAGAGAGAGAGAGAGAGAGAAAAAGAGAGCCTGGTGACTTTCAGAGAGAAGGAAGCGAGTGTTCAGCAGTGAACTTTGGGCACATTGTGCCTCGCTATCGCCAGGATCTCAATATTTCCTGAAACAAGCAGGGAAGAATTTAAAGAATCAGTATCCATTTCAAAGGGCGATTGAGGTTAGAGTTTTTATAATATGCCGGAAAAATTATTCTGAATGTGTAAGGTCATTTTTCTTCTTGGTCAGAGGTCAAACATGGAGTTTTATTTTGTAGAAAGAAAAAATAAGATAGAGTACAATGTCCACTATAATAGATTCACATGGTGCAGTGTCACCAGATTTGCTTCCTCTATTTATCCCAACATGATTTTCTATTCTTGTTTTATTCTGATGTTCTTTTTCTTTTGTTTCTTTCAGAATGGTGTGTTGGTGGTGTTGAGCGTGCGTTGGGGGTGGTAGCAACATCTCAGGCAACCGGGTACAGTAGCCTATTACTCAAAGGCAAAATGTCAGTATTTCAAGGCCATTACTTTTGAACCTCGGGGCCCTCCTTCATTAGGATGGTACAGAAATAGTTTAGCTAAGAGAAAATGGGTTGGGGTGCAATCCCGACACTTCATTTCTTTTTCCATTTGAGACAGGCAACGACAGGACACTGTCCATCTGTCTAATGTAACAGAAAAATACTACTTCTCTCTCGCGTTTTTCACTTACTTCTCCCCTGCAAAAGGCAACAACCTTCAAGGATAAATGCAAATGTCACTTGAGCATGTTAAAGGTCTGAATTGGCACAGATATGCACAAGAGATGAGCACTGTGCTCCGGCAGTGTGCCTGCATGCCACCCCTCCTCCTCCTCCTTTTTCTCCTCCTCCTCCTCCTCCACCCTCCCTCTTCCTCTTTCGATGAACTCTATCTAGTCTGAAGCTGGAGGACAAACAGAATTTTATGGGGGGGGGGCATTATTTATAAATAGAAAATACATCTCAAAGAAAGAGAACACAACAATCTGTTCAGATTTTGTCTGCAAATTAAGAAAACAAAATAATGACAGATTTCTAAATAGTGTCTGTGTATATATGTATATATATATATGTATATATATATATATATATATATATATATATATAGCTCTGCACACTGGCAAACTACACTGGCAAACTGATCAAACACTGACAGTAAATTGTGTCTGTTGATATTCTTATTCCTTCTCCTGGCATCTTGTTACCCCGTCCTGGCAGCAGATGAGACAGAGAGGACCTCTGTAATTTCAGTCATCCTCGATTTCACATTTCAAATTAGCCTCACAATAAAGTCTTCTATCTGGCTAACCTGAAAATCTCACACCCCTGTCAAAGGAGCAGAGCAGACCGGCCGATTGTTGCTAGGACGACTATCTGAAATGGGAATCAGATTAACCCTTCCTTAGATCTCCAGACTGGAGCCATCTCTTATTCAGCAGCGTGAGGCCTCTCTGCCGTCCCTCTGAGCCTCTGGGAATTCATGATATTCCAGCTGCTCTTAATGCAGCCAACAGGGACAAAATACCATATTAACGAGACATCCTCCCACTGTTAAAAACCATGAGAAATGTGTCAGAAAGCACTGCAGCAATCACAATTGTTCCTTTAGTAATTGCTGCATTGGAAACTTTTAAAATTCTGACTATGGGTGTTATGTATTATTTTGATTTAATTGTAATTATTGCTAACTTCTTTGCTCTATTTTTGTTGAAAAACAGAGCAGCAACAAGCCATGACGGTTTCTCAGTGCAGATTTACATAATGCATCTATCATGACAATAGTGGCCTATGTGCTTTGTAAGTATGCTGCATGTACCAGCCGTCACGAAGACAAAGAAATGTAGAAGAGCAAGTACACACAACATATTTGGGATTAAGACACAGTGGCGTCACTGCAGGGAGGATCGGCTGCAAATGCAAATGAAAACATTTGTACTACAGGATCAGTTGGCCTAAGTGGTTAAGGCCAGAAGAGATGCAGATTGACAGGCAGAAAATTCTGATTTCCCTGCACCGAGGGAGCATATGATGAACTGGATTTATAGAAACAAACTCCTCTTCTACCTAATGACCTCACTACGATGGGATGTCATGTATGGAAGCTCTTTCCAGACAAAATACTGAGGAAAGTTAATATGCTGACCCCTATTGGATAGTTAAATATATCAATATACACATGACATGCATATACTGGATACAATCTAATCTTCAGTAATCCCCTATTTTCATAATATAAAAATATAAGATATAAGATACAAGATATATCTAAGATATAAAAATGCAAAATAAATAAATTGAATATAATATTCTTATTTTTGGTATCATGTTCTTACTGTTATTTTAGATATTCAAATAAAGAGATATAATAAAAACTGTAAATATTTGTTTCATTTATAGAGATACAGAGCTGAATGTCAGTTTACAGACTATCATCCCTGTCAGAGCCTGTAAAAGCCCCTCTGGCCTTCCTGTCTATGTACTGTGTTATGGTTTATCCACCCTCTGCCTTCACTCCAGTGGTTTCAATACTCTCCCGGTATTTTTATTTATTTTTTTTTCTTCTCTGAGCTCTGTTACCGTTCGTCGTGTAAGAGATACAGTGACCAAAACAGTGTAGTCAGCGAGGAAGTGATTACAAACTGATGCTCCAAATTCGCTATAAAATGAAAATCAATATTTCCACAAGTTGCTGCAACATAAAAGATAACCTTCATTGATTTTTCTAGACTTAGGCCTCTGTGATAAAATCTAATATAAATTTTCAGCCACACGGATTTGGATCAGAGCGGAGCAGGGGCTGAACGATAAGTTCCGTGCACATCTCTCAGAGTTGGATTTTTTCCCCTCCCCTTTCCCTCTTCCAAGGCAGGGCTGTACTATTTATAATTGGTCCTGTGTGAGCAAAAGCTTCTATCAGGAATCTGTTCTAATTTTTATTACTGAGAAGCTAAAGCCTGTTCCAGATAATTTGGAAATTTCAGGGGAATTGTGATAGAGCTGATGGCACAGCCGGACTGACTCCAGAAAGGAGCTAACCTGTAATAGCCTCTGTGGCTGCGCTGATTAAATGTTGCCATAGATGAAAGACCTGCCATCACCGCAATAAATTAACCAATCACACAAATCCCAAGTCGCTACTAATCCCTCCTTGATACCATGATCCTCTGATCAGCTGAAGGAGGTGAAGAAGAAAGTGGCTTGTGACACTCAGCCTTCTTCTAACTCCCTGCTTCCCTGTGTAAACAACAAGCTAATGATATCGCCGCTGACCATTTCACCACCACTGGCTACTCTTAACCTGCTTCATGGTCAGGGCAGGTGAAATCGATACAAACCTTGGTGGGAATGATTATTTTCCTCAACATATTTTTTTTTCCCCTGCACCAAGGTCACTGACTGGCACTGTATCCGTCTTGATCCCACAGCTGCAGGATTTAGACAACTGAGAGATCAAAACCACTGCGTCTGAATATCTCAAGACATTCACTGGCTTTATACATCCTGCTTTCAACACCCACTCGGTATGAAGTAGTGCCATTTTGAAACAAAAACACCAGTGGAAATACTGCCGTCAAATAATGATATTAACATCTTTCGACTACTGCAACCCCCCCCCCCCCAATAAAAATTTTTTTTTTCCACTTGAATTTCTGATAAATACGTTTGATTTCCTCTCCAATGCATTACATTTGACCCTGTTTTAGCATCTTATCAGCATGTCCCAAATAATTTTATGGTTTCATGTTCCTTTCAGGTGATACTAGCAGTATAAATATAACAAAAAACAAGCTTATGTATGGGTTATGTCAAGTTTATATGTTCTCTGTTTCTAACATGGGAGTGAGGATAAAGGATTTGTACCTGTTTTACCAGTCAGTTTACAGCAGACAGCACACTCACACCTTGATAACGTCCTTTGCAATTAGTTGTTCACTGCGATGAAACAAATTGCATGTGGTCAACTGGAAATTTCATTAAGGGAGATTTTCCTCTAGCCCTCGTTATCGCTCTGCGTATTAATATTTTCTTAGCCTCAAGGATGGATGGGTTGCAAGGGTCTTTTTTGTTGAATAAAATGGTCAGAGTCAACCTCACAGTCTGTGTCCTCCCGCTACTATCCATGCTTGGAATAGTGGAGTATATGCTAACTTAAGTGCTGCATATTTTTCACTGCAAGCCGAAATAAGATTCTCGGGCAACATCATACATAAAGTGGGAAATGCCTTCATTTCTCAAGTCTGCTTTTGTGTCATTTTCTCCTCTTCTAAATGGCCATGGTTACATCTGCTGAAATGAACAGATACGTACATACTGCTTTCATTCCTTTTTTCTCCCCACTCTCTCCCTCTCTCTAAGGCTATAGCATCTGCTATTGGGAGACTAAATAACAGAAATATGCAGGAATTGCACACTAATTCCCTTTAGAGATAGATCTTGGCTGGTGCCCTGTCATAAATCAGAGAATTTCGATATGAAATGAGGCAAGCTGCTCTAATCATTTCTGCATTTCAAATTGGATCACTGGCTCAATCGCTTGGCTTTTAAACTGCTTGCCTAAGAGCAAATGTGAGGTGGGAGATAATTCAGCTGAAATCTCTGCCTGCTCTGTGCGGCAGTTAGTTTACTGCTTGAGTGCAAGAGAATGCTTTTTTCTTCCCTTAGCCCATCTTTCTCTTTTCAACTTTGTTAAATTGACTTTTCATTTTAAAATCGATTAAATTGAGAGACTCACTGCTGTTCCCAGAATCTTTAAAGGGACACCCATCACTGTGCGCATGTGCCTTTATTTGGCTGCCGCTATCATGGCGGCACTATGAGGAATAAATATTTTCTCATTTAAATCACCTTTTATCCTGCTGACTGGACTGTAAGCATCAAAGTTCATGTGCTGCATTAGCTATTACTTATTTCGCTCCATTGAAATGCTCAGTGGTCGTATTTATACTGACTATGGGTGGCATTTTATGATTACTGTATGTTCAGTTGGTGTTTAAGATATAACGTTGTAGTAATAAGGCAGTTTAGTGATTGGCTGCTCTGTGTGTTGTTCTGGAAGCAATACTTAATTTTAAACAACACAAATTGTTTTGGTTTTTATTTCGCTATGTTATTTTGTAAATTTTTAAACTGAATCCGCTGCCTACTAAATCAGGGAGGAGAAGAGAGAAGAATAAGGATTCAGAAGGAGGGGGTGCTCTCTCCATACTCCATTCTTCAAGTCCTTCAGGCACACTGAGGTGCTCCAACTCTAAAGCCAAACAGTTTAGTGTAAGCTGTACCTGCCCTGAAGACAAGCAACCCCTTTCTCCACCCCTGCCCCCTTTCCTTTCCTATTAATTCTTTTGCTATTCCTTTCCTCTCCTTCTCAGTTCTCTCCTTTCCTTTCTTCCTTCCTTTCCTCTAATATGTGTACATCATCCACACCACCAAACTTCTACACGAATCATCTTCATTTCTTTTCACCTTCAGCATCATACAACAATGCCCCCAACTTTCTTTGTAATGGAGAACGCTTAATTCAACTTCAGTAAATGCGTGTGTACCGCCATAACTATGTATAATGCACATGTCCTGAGAACTATTTGAAGTTGTAAACAAGAGAAAGCTGAATTTGTAATGTATGTGCTCCAGGACTTAATCATGTCTTGGAGGTAGACTGCACATATACACACACAGACACACATGTACTTCTTGTGTTTGGCTTTGGTCAGGGGACAGAACAGTTCTGTAGCTCCACTACTCGCTTTTTGAATTGCTCGAAATTTCCCATTTGAATTCAATTGGGAAGGACTTGTTTGATCTTTTGCATGTAAGTTAGGGTTGACTCCCCAAGCAGCAAGAAGCTGTGTGAGGGAACATAATAGGGAACCCTGAGCCAGTAATGTTCACCTCTATGGATATTACCATGGCCCCTGGGGGTCAAGGTGGCAGGTGGCATATTCTCTGGACAGATCCACTTTTTCTCTGTCGGGAATAAACATGCGGATAGGGGAATTTCTTCAAAGAGGAACTCAAGAGTCAATCAGTCAATGGGGTCACAACAAATCCCTGCTCTCATAACCACACTTGGCAGACTAGGATCAGTCAGAGGCAGTAAATAAAGACAAACAATAAAATAGCAGGCATGATGCTTGAATAAAGCCCCTGACTTTAGATAAACCTCTGTGCCCCCCTTTAGGTATTGGATTTTAATATTCTTTTGAACTCCTCTCTCTTCTCTGGTGGAGTTAAAAATTTCATGATGCATTAGAACAGCATGTACAGTATATAATTTTATATTTCAGGAGACTCTCTCAGCCAATCTTCTGATTCAGGGCTCCATTCATATCTAAACATACAGAATAATAATTACATTATATTAAAAAACACTTTTTTTATTTGTTAAAAAAGAACAAAGAGGAGAAACACATAAAATAGACCACAAATGGAACTTTGTTCTAATGCTGAACAAACTGATTTGCATAACACCTGATCATCTACATACTGCTGCAGTGTTCAGTAGTTTGATCTTTGGGTGCACTTCAGAGAAATGGGGTCTTAATAAATCCACCGTCAAAGACCAACAATATTTACACCAAGTTAAGTAAATAAGATAAAGATGGTGAACTTGCCCCTCACTAAATGCATTAGACGTGAACTCTCTTATCAGAGTCTCAGCACACGGACTGTTAAAAGATGGGTTTCCTGGGCTGGAAATGGTCTTTGTTACCCAATTAGTTTGCTGACGACCCCGTGGTATAATATTCCTGCTTTGACAGCCTCATACACATCCATCTAATGAGGCGCTGCTGGACCACCATGGAGCAAATGGACACTGTCCAGACCTTCATCTTCTTCAGCACCTATCAGCTTTCTTATCTTCAATGCTAACCTTTTTTTGTTTTTGTTTTTCGTCTGAACACTTGAATTGTTCTGCTTGGTTGTTCATCCGTCCAGAGTCACTCTGACAGGGCTTTGTCTTTTGTAGGCCCCGAGCCAACTAGGCTGAGGATCAGAGGGCTAAGGCCAGGACAGGGGACAGCAAGGACTTATCAAGGTCCACCAGCAGGGGTTTGCCTCCCTGTAGGGTGGCGGTCCGTCTTTCTCTGAATTAGGTGAAGCAAGCAAAGCCTCTGAGCTTCTCCACTTCCCTTGCCAATGTGACCAACAGGGAAAATGGGAAGGAAAATGACTGAATTTCTAAGAGTGACAATACTCTTCTGCTCTTCTCTGTAAATAATGCATGATTTTGGAGATGCTTTAGAGTCTCATTTCTTCATTTTCTAACTATGGGCAAAACATAAAGAACTCAAACATTAAATCTTAAATCTTTGTTGAAAAGATATGATGAAGGCAGCAGCTTTATATTCTTACAATCACAGCTAATAGAGGGATCCAACAGCCATCTACGATTAGCACAAACCCTGCTCTGAGCTCACTTTGTGCTGGAATACCAAGAGAGCTATCAGGGGCTAGCAAATGGAAACAATCAAGGATTATCTCCACCACTTTTCAAGAAAGTTGTTTCAACATATCAAGAGTGCTGCCATGACAGTGACAGATGGCAAAGCAGCTGGCACCACTCAACTTTGTTTCACATTTCTTTCTTTCTGCCTCTTCTTCTTCTTCTGCCTCTTGCGCCTGTGCTGCAATAGAGGTCTGTTGTGTATTGAAGAGTTGGATAATCATTCATTTGGGAAGACATATTGCACACTGTAAAACAAGGCGATATGTGTGAGGCCAGGGAGTTCTGAGTCTGTCAGACTAACATTCTGCAAAATTTGAAACCACACAGCTAAAGAAGCATCTCCTCAAATCTTCTACAGCCACAGAAGCAGCCGTTCAAATTCATAAAACTATTAATTTAAGTGTGTAAGTGATAGTATGTGACTTGTTTTTAAGTGTTATGCTATCCCAAACGGAACAGTTGTTCATGAATGTTAATGTTCATATTGAGCTGTTTGTGCGTGTTTATGATGTACAGAAAACATAAGCATGCAGATACTACATCTCTCCAGTGTGACAGTTTACTCTCCAGACTGTGTCGCTCCTTGATGGGCCACTGACAGGAAACAGCCAGAGAGTTGTAAGGGGAACAGGGACACCCAGCGCACTCTCAAGCCCTGCGGGTGTGAAGAGTGGCCCCCCAGGCCTTGCACCCTCACTGGGGCTTTCAGACACCACTGGTCCTGCTCTGCTACTGCTGAGCGATGGCTGAGTAGAATGGCCACACTATACAGAAAAACTGGCAGACAATAAATAAATTACATAATAAAAGCATTTTTAGCGCTTGTAAATTATTTCTATGAATAATATGTTAGAATGTTTTCAACATGCAGTAGCTGCATGTTCACATCAATAAATCTGCGTGCAAACAGACCTGCGTTGCTTTGCAGCATTAACGCATTATTTTCCAACAAAAAACAGGAAAATGGTGGTGGTGGTGGAGGAACTATTCAGATCCTTCACAAAGTATAAGTGCCAATAAAACAATGTAAAAATACTCCTTAACAAATAAAAATCCTACGAATTTTAAATTATCATATACTTCAAAGTATCAAAGTAAAAAGCCTACTAGTTCTGCAATAAACTGTCCTTCTGAGTGTTACATCGCTTTATATCACATGCAGCTGGTCGAAGTGGAGCTACTTTTAAATATTTTATATATCAATGGGTAGTTTAATGTATATCATTACATTACATTTTATCATATGCTTGCATCATGTTTTGTTTTCATTCAATAATCAATAATTACAGCTGTCTGAGAACATCCTTCCTTCTGAGGAAGAATTATGAAGTAGCATTAAGTTGTCTTTGCTGTTATTTGATGAAAGCAAAAGTGGTAGATGATTGAGGGATTGTTTTAGTCAGAAAAGCAAAAAAACTCACTGTCACTGTTTAATACATTTATCTGTTTTGAGGAGATAAAAAGAAAAGCTTTGATCTTCATGATATTAGCAACAGTGTTTACGTTTGAGTTTAAGTCACATTTGCTCTAATCATAACAAGAAAAGGATATATTCAAAAATACAAATGCTACCTATACTACTCAAAAATATTTTTTTGAAAAATCAACAATCTGATATTTGTAGTAAAATGCCTAAAACAGATGCGCTGACTGTATACTTTCTATACCATGTTTAAAGTCACTGTATCCTTGGCATGTTTGAAGAAACCATGCAGCCATTACAGTGAGCACAAAGCAAATCAGTGAGTCCTGCTCTGCTTATCAGGGGACCTGCCATATCAGTTTGGGTAGTTGTGTTGTGATGTAAGGACAACAAAATGTCAGGTTCACTTGTAGATCAAGTCAACCATGCATTATCTCTCAAACAGTGGAGCTTGGCTGTGGCCATAATAGCTCCAACTAGCTGACTGACTGAGTGCTTTGCAGCTAATACATGAAGCTGTGGGTGGCAATGAGTTCCAGCCACACTAAGAGAAAGTCTGAGAGTGCAGGCTTGGGGAATACATGTAAATGGCAATAAAACAAAACAATGGTTATGGGTTTCTTTTGCCACGGCCTGCAGCCCATTCTCCCTCTGACTCACAAATAGACATCAATGTGATGTTGATCTGGGCTAAAAAGCCCAGATTTAAAGGGCTACTTCAATGGAAACTGCTTGGCTGCTTTCCCCTTTTAATGTACGAACATAAAAACAATTGATAATGCCATCGATAAATATATGGATGACATTGAACAAGGGAAAGCAGGCCAGATAATTACCATTTTAGCCATCTGAAGGGACCCCAGCCCTGATATTGGTTTAAACCCAAGAAATAATTGATGCATGCAATCACAAATTGGTTCTCCGCCTAAAATTTGGGCCCATTATTTCATTAGATGAAGCCACATTCTTTGTGCCAAAATTATTTGTGTGTCCAACACAGAAATTCAAATCCTGTTAGTCCTGATAATGTCTGGGGTTTTCAAACCATATCCAAGACAGTGTGGCTTACAGATAGAAAGCACAGGCCACCTTTAAATGCAAATATAAAATATAAATCAAAATGTTTGGACTTGATTATTATTATTATTTTTTAAATCTTTAATAGTTTGTTTGTTTATGTGCTTGTGCATGCGTATTCCAGGCTGTGTTTATGTATGTGTGTCATTTAGCAGCTATGCTACCAAAAGGGCCTATCCTGGGGTGCCTTCTTGCATATGTAATTGGATGTTACTGTAAATAATTGCCTGGGCATGTGCCAGTGTGATGATGGTGATGATTTGTGTGTGTGTTGGCTCATGTGTGACTGTATGTGTGTAGAACATGTGTGTATCATTCTGTATGTCTGTGTGAGTCTGTACGTATGTGTATGTGTGTGTGTGTGTGTGTGTGTGTGTGCGAGCGCATCTGCCCCATCCATACTCCACTCTCAAGTCCCACTGATTCTCCTTTCCAGCCATGTTGAATCCTCTTTTCCTTATCAGGCGAGCCCAGGCCTGCATCAGGCTCTCCTTGCTATGACAGAGGCTACAACAATAGGCCTGCGATACCGCTGCTTAGCGCTGCGTTTCGGAGGGGAAACCTGCCACGGGCGCAGATTAACTACAACACACACACACACACAAAATAGATTGCAGCCTCCAAAACAAAACATTTTTCAGAATGCCTCCTCTTGATTAATGAAGCAATGACAAGAAGAAAAATATAATTTCTGAAACAGAAAAATCCGCCACCACTTGTTAAAGTTTAGGGGTAGCTAACAATAAACATATTGGAGGGAGAGGGTGGGCAAAAGGGGTGAGATAAATGGCTTGAGTGATGGGCTGAATAATTTCTAGAGCATTTTTTGGTTGCACAGGCCCATATTCCTACCCTTGTACTAAATTACACAATAATCACACTCCATCAGTTGACAGCCTCTGCCTCTCTCTCTGTCCCAGGTGAAAATTAGGACAGTATCTTGACATTTTTGCTCTTCTGTAGTCTTCAAGGTAAAGCTCTCTGTTCACGGCTAAAAGCAGCACACTGTCTGCACATACACGCTCACACATGCCCTCCCACACATACACAGACACTACAGGATGACCCAAAACACACACGTAAGTGTAAATACACAGACACACACTGGCATTTAAAAGCTATGTTCTTATGCACATTTTGGTAGAAATTCTTTACCCTCTTTCCGTGGGAAAAAATCAGAAGAATTAATAAATTGTTCTTTATACTTCACCAAAAACACAAAATTGTCCTCATAACATCAGATAGCCTACTTGTATGATATAACACATTGTTTTATTGGTATAACTACTTGTTATTCAAGGGTAATATTGTACCATTGTATTAACACTAAATTGGTTAGTATATTCAGTTAGCCTATAGCGCATGTTGACTTTTACAACATAACCCTTTAACCTTTCCAGTCTTTGACTTTGTATAAGGATCCTTGTTGTTGATTCTTGATTACAGCAGTAGATTTGTTTTATGACAATCCCATGCTTACATCAACTTTAGCTAATATACAACATGTATATTAAGAGAGAAGATGAGATTTAGATCTTAATCTGGAATTCATGGAAGCCATATGCATTACATTATCCATGTAATTTGCACTAAAAAGCCCTCAAAACACATGAAGACCAGAATTCTATTGAATCTTGACTCATTACAGTGCACCTTGACTAAGCCCCAGTAATTAGCATTGGTAAGGCATTGTACAAGAGGCGGCAACACCCTCATCAACACACATTTACAACAGAGCTCTAAATCTGCTCCTCATTAATAGCTTGCCTCCCAATCAATTATTAACACCTACAATGGAAGCCAGGCTCACCGGGGCCAGGCCTCTTACTCCAGGCAAACCGTGGGCCACCCTCTCCTCCCGGTTCTGTCCAGCATCGGTAATTACCGCTTTTAAAGACACCTGCTACTCAATAGCTTCGACCCAGACTGTTAATTTAGCCCTTCAATTGCAGACATTTATGTCTGAGTGTCACTATTAATTTGCGTTAATTTGGAGAGCGTGTGGAAGCCGGGCGGAGGCGATGTCGGCAGAAGGCAGAATGTGCTCGTCGCTCACCTGCGCCGGGGCTGCGGCTGTAATTGGAGTCTAATGGTCTGATTGATCAGTGAGAGAAGTGAGGGATGAGACGGTGCTCTGGCAGCTCCATCAGTCAGACAGAGAGGAGAGAGCTGAGGAGGAGGAAGAGGAACAGAGCAGAGACAGCGGGCTGACAACAGCAGCACGACACAAACTCCTGGGTGTTTTATTATTTCAATTTTTTTTTCTCTGTTATATTTTTTATCTTGCGGTTACTTCATTGAACCCCTCCCTCTTCTGCCTTCCTCACTTTTGTTTCACTTGCTACAAAATGCTTTGACATGAGCCAGACTCTGGTCTTTTAATCGAATTGACACCCTTCTGTTTCTCTGATTTAGTCAAGGTTCTACACCTCAGCTGCGTCTTGTTCTCCTATCTTGTTTAAAAAATATTCCATGTGTAAACTAGTTCTGTATTTAGTTTGTATTTGGCCTAAGAATGATAAAGATTGTATAAAAATACCACAATGTGGCCAGGCATATGAGCTGTCCAGTCCAGCGCTATGTGCTTGTGTTAACAGGTCTGCAACAGCAATAGCTATAACTCCAGTACCTCATGCCAAGCGGAGCCCCTGGGGTCTACAGACCTGCCACGGCCGACCCATCAGCTGTGAAATCTGCTTTCCTCTTTGATAAACGGTCGAGATGTGACCCTATCTCTGTCCTGCAGATGCCCAGATTTCCTGTCATGCTTTTTCCCCTCTGTTTTTTCCTGCCTCTCTAACCCACTCTCTCTCTTTTCATTCTTCTTTTTCAAGCTTTATTCCTCTCTTTCCAGGCCCGCCTTGACAACTGCATGTAACGCTCCACTTGCCGTTCTTTCTCAGCATCATCCATCACTGTGGTCAGCTATTGAGGCCTGTCGTCCACCAGCAGCCAGCCCACATCAGCTCCCACATCACAGCGCATATAGCCAGGCCAGCTCCAGCTTTTGCTCCCATTTGCTACCTCTAGGGACCAGTAACCCTCTCCTCCTCCTCCTCACATTCTTACCCACCCCTCCATCAGAATCCTCAATACTACTCCCCAGACATCAGCCAGACCTTACATACTCTCCTCCTAAAAGGCTGAAGTACTGTTCCTGTCCGGTTTAATGCAAAACCTGCTAAAATTAACTGTATTTTCATTATTTACTGTAAGCCACTTTAAGGAGTCATTACACTTTAGTCCCTCTCTGGGCGTGATGCCAAAGATTGAGAAACAGAGCTATACACTGCATGTGCCGGTTCGACAAAAATAGCTTGACCTCTAAAAAGTCATATCTTAAATGATGTGTCTGGATGAAAGGATAATATATGTTTGATTTCAGGGGGGGCATATCAATATCTCACTAGCGGATCATGTGTTTCAAGCATGAGAGAGGTGTCACTCCTGCCATATGCCTGGTTGCCTTCGGGTAATTCACTCACCTCCATGGTTTCAAAAAATTTAAGAGGGTAAAAGGAGATTTAATAGTCTGTGGAGGTCACACTTCATAAGAATGACTGAGAATGCCTCCTAGCTCAGGTAGAGACCTATGAAGCAATGAGCCTTTATTTCTACCTCAAACACTTTCTACCGCCTTCTGACCCTGCTCTACAGCACTGGCCGCCCTGACATGCATCAAAACTAGCCAGGCTTTTTTTTTTATTATTATTTTTATTTTCTTTCTCTTCTCACACTCACATTTTTTATTTCAACTTTTCCCTTTCCAGGTGAGGCACCAGGGTTTGTTCCTGTCCTCATGTGTCAGTGTTTGAAGATTTGCACAACTCCCCAGCCTCCCACTGAAACAACTGTGATAAATGTAGCACCGTATTAGGGATGTTGCCAACGGCTGGATGTTTAACTAGGCAACAGCTCAATAACTAGAGGTTTGATTAAAAAAAAAGAAGAAAGAAAGAAAACGATGCTACCATAAATGAGATGATTCCCTAGTGATGCGCAAAAATAAGACTGTCTGGCTTATTCTACATCTAAAAAAGAAAGTAAAAAGTTACACTGAATCCTGAAAGGAGGCTCAATAAAACAAAACATGCCAGTTGGGTTGACCTAGCCTTTAATGAGAGATAGTGAGAAGCTGCTAACAGCCAGTACCCTATTTGAGAGATGAGACTTAGCAGAGGAAGGGAGCAAGAAGCAAAGCATTGAAAGGGCCCCCAGGAGAATAGACACACATGAGATCCTTAAAGGCAATATGCCAAAGCTTTTTCCTCTGATTTTAATTGCGAGGTAGGTTTGGCATATTCTGTAACCCCTCCACAGCCTATTACAGGTGATGACCAGCACCTGCACACTTAAGAAAACCTGAGGAGGATCTGGAAAGAGGCAATGAATTCCTTAGAGGGCAGTTAGTTAAGAACTTTGCCACAAGCAACAAACAGTTTTTGCATGTAGTTCAGCAGGCAGTGTGATGAATTTGTAAAGTTTGAATCCAAGCAACTAACAATTCAAAGATGCTTTTTGTGACGTCACTTAGCGAGTCTGAGGGTCATTTGAGGGACAGTTGAAGGTTGTTTTAGGATGTTTTTCAGGGAAATTCATGCAGTGATAGTGGAAGAAATATATGGAGTGTCTTACTTTGCAAGGAAACTTGAGGTGTTGCTCTGTCAAATCACTTTTCCGCCCAAGGATAACTGGCTTTACCCTGAGAGAAGCCATATTTCATGGCTATAATACGGCCTGAGTTATTTAAAGCCACTGATGACTTCAAAACCACGAGGGGAGCTTAGAAAACAGTCAAAACTGCTCCAAAAATGATTTAATAAAGTTATGCATTTAAGGAATCTGGGAAAACCGGGGGGAGGGCCAAAAATCCTCATGGACTTCTCCTTATGTTTCTTAACAGGATGAATGTGAGCTTGGTTACAATTTTAATAAGAGTTTCTTAATTAATCCAAATGCAGAATGGAATATCAAACCCGTGGAGGACTTGTCACTCCGCAAGAGCAGCAGGTCAACACGAGCCTCTGCTGGGACCTTTGAAACAAGAGATATAAAGCTGCTGTGTGCAGGGTAACATCAAAAATAAAAGACTGTGATTTCATTCACTTGAAGCCTGGACTTAGCTCAAAACCCACCAATTAAAGTGTTTTGTCATGAAATATGCAGATTACATGTTGAAAATGGATGCACTTCAAAGGCTTTTGTTGGGGGCCAGTTGAATCTCGGAAGAGTCACCTCAGTAGGTTTGAATGTCATGTGAAATGACATTAATATGGTCTTTAGATGTAGGACTTTCTGGTAATCATGTTTCCACGCTTGGCAAAGTTTGACTGATAAAGTAATTTCACTGATTTTTAATGATCTCTTTTGTCTAAACAGTAAACATTTTTTAATAAGGAATATGTACTGTTACTGCTTATGTTGGTGACAAATGTATTTGGCTAGTGTGTATTGCTTTTAATGTAGCATGACTTACTTTCTTTTTCATCATAATGTGGACACCATCAATGGACAGTTTATCCACTTAACTTCCTGCTATTTGGCTTAAATTTACTAGTTCAGTCTTTTAAGAACTTTGAAAAGATTCCAACAATGCTTACTTTTCTAGAAGCACTAAAACTGTCATACATGCTTTCATTTTGTCTCATCTTGATTGTTGTAGTGGTCTTTTCACTTTCTTTTACTCAGATTTGTAAAGAAAATGACACATACATAATTGATGAAGAGTATCAGTGACAGGTGTACCGCACCTTCATCACTGCATGGTTAATGTGAAAAGATAAATAAATAAACATAATACGGGTCACACTGAAGTGCTTGCATAGATGACCATTCTACAGCCATTTTTTTCACGAGACCAGGCTGGTCGAGTTCATAGGAACTTAATCTGCGATCCTCTAGCACTGGTCTCACCCCAGAGTCAAAGCTAAAGACTATCTGGTGATCAGCCATTTTCTGTTAAGGCCCCACAACTTTGAAACAATGTCACCGATAAAGGCAATTACATCAGCACCCTCTTATTTCAATCATTTTATTCTAACCACTGTGTTTTGAGCCTGTTGTCTTTTATTTTTTTGTATTTCATTTCACAACTTTGGTTGTTTAATATTAGAGAGTGGTACCCAAATATTCAAAATTATATAGTAATTGACCAAAACAAAGACATACCAGTGCTGCGTTCTCAGTGCTCATCTCGATCTTCCCCTCAAAGGGTCCCCATGTTGTCCCCACGGGGAGCTGCTGCCGGCTGTGGATTCGACGCTCACCATCTTTGAGGAATGCATCCAGCTCTCCTAAAAACACACCAGAACCCAAAGCAGTCAGTCATAGTGCTCTATATAGCACGCAGGTTCCACATCAAATCACAGTGACATTCATTCATTGTCCTTTCCCCTCAAACCTACATGTGCGATCACACTATTGCCTCAAAGCCTTGCAGTAAGCAGTGAAGGTTAAAGCCAAGCAGTTTCAAAATGGATAAGCAAATTGAGCAAGCATCCATCTGATGGTGTTCCTCAGACACATGGCGCGCTAACCTTACTTGAGAGGTGTCTTGTGTTGAGATAATCTCTGTGAGACAGTGCAGACTCTGCTGGCTGGCGAGAGCAGCTAGTGGCAGGCCTATTTCTGTTGTTCCAGGAAGGCTGGGCCCTTGTTAGGGCTGTGCAGAGCTCCAGTTAATTAACAGTGGAACCGGATAGCACTGTTAGAACTACCGGTACTCACCTCCCTGATACCCCCCGCTATCTTATCTCTTAGATTCAGTGTACTTTTTCAGGATGGTGATTAATCAAATAGTTATGATAAACCCCATGGCAGGCTGTGACATAGTTTACTGAAGAGGATGTTTCCCTGTGTGTGTGTGTGTGTATGCTTCTGTGCATGTGTGTCTCAAAGGGAAAGTATGCAGCTCTCAACTCTACATTTCCAAGTGGTTGCCCTGACAGTCCTAAGAAGTCTTGTTAAAGGAAGTGTGATGATTCAGACATCTGTAACTACAGGTATTATCTGATTCTGTAAACCTTCTGGACACAAGAAGTTCCACAAACTCAAACAAAGGACTTTTTTTTTTATTTTTTTTTTTTTATCAGGACCAAGTCATGTTTTAGGCTTTCTTTATATGGACTGTTTGATCATTGGACTGATCTTTGGGAGGTCAGAGATCCAGGTTGGCTACAGAACATCATCATCATTCAACTCCAGACACTCCAACTTAGCAGGGATCAAACCAACCTGCCTTCTATATAAAACCTTGTCAGGCAAATAATAATAATGACGTATAATTAATCAAGCAAACTCTACACGAGTTGTTAACATTGTGTCTTTTAACCTATTTGTTCACACATTTGGCTAATAAGTATTCAGGGCATTAAGTTCATGCTGAATGGGCCGAAGTGATCACTGAACTTTCTGATGCGTATGTGGTATAATGACCTATTCAACCCTGCTCTACTCTGTAAATATCAGCTGTGTATCTGCAACATGCTATTGTGTCCATCTGTTGTGCTGGTATGAAAATGTGTGCTTATGTGCTCCTGTGCATGCATAAACATGACTGAAACACCAGGCTATTACCCACTACAAATGACATGTTGCTGATCATATACTCATCAGCGATGGTCACCCGTAACAATAAAATGCTAAATGTCACCCACAATAAAAATTCACTCGTTTTGTCAAAATCTTTGTTCAAGGTAGATACAAAATCTCTTCAACAAAACATGGTCTACACATTAAGATATATTTTAGAGAAAATATATCCACAGTTCTGAAATGGAATAACAAAGAGACAGTCTGGACAGTGTTATCTCATTCTTTCTTTCACTCTGCCTCCCCTCCTGTGTTCCTGCTGCTGCACGCTGTCTTCCCGGTGCTGCAGTGGAAGGTGGGTAAGCTCATTACAGAGAAATAATTAAACATTGGTGCACAGCTGGTCGTCATCACTGGAAGCAACAGCCACCGCTTGATGCATTCTGTTTGTCCTCAGATAAGACCCACGGCCTTTAACCGCTTGGATGCAAGTTCCTGTTTAGCCCTGCTTGACAAACAGTTCAAGCCATCTCCAGCCAGCGATTCTGATTCCTTTCCTTTACCCTTTCTTTCCTTTTTTTTTTGGGTGGGATGCTTGGAGTTAAAAAAAGGGCAATGGGTGGTGTAGGTGCAAGAAGGAGGGGGTATGATTCAATTTGTGTGGTTTGTGGTCCACCATGTTTAGGTGCCAGTTGTGTGCATCTCACACCAAATGTTGCCTGAGGACCTTGGCTCACAGATGGCTTGTCACATCTGTTGCAGATACTAGTGGAAGATCTCCACAAAAACACCCATGGATGAATAATGAGGTCCCTTCATGCACTGCCTGTATGTTCTCTATGAGCATTTACAGATTTTGTCACATTGCAAAAATATACTGACTGATTACAGAGTTCTGTTATCAAGTGGCCTACTGGAATTTTTTGTGTGTAATTATGGTTGCAAAAAATCTTGATGTCATAGTGATAATTTCTTACAAGTCCCCAAATCCCAACTCTATTACCTCAACACATCACAAATACATTTCATGCAAATACAGAAGTCAGAGTGTTTAACCTGTCAAACTGCAAATAACAAATGGAACCAAGAGAGAACCTAGAAATTTAACAAACCCTGTGCCTGTGTTCTCTCTTCGGTGCTCCTCATCATCCAGTCCTCAAATGCCACACTCTTGGCAAAACAGAACTCATAATGTGACTCAAGAGCTGTACCCCCTCTGCCGAATCCCAACCAACCCCTCTCCGCCACCTTCACCCTCTACACCCACCAACACCTCCTCAACCACCACCTACTCCCTACCCCCCACCCCTCCCTCGATAAGATCATCATCTGTCGCTAGACTCTAGGGTCTGTTCCTGCACTCCACAGATACTTGGCAGACCAATGAATGTCCTTTTGTGTGGAGAGATCCTCCTCAGATAGCACCCAAGATGCTCCATGCTGGCATCTGTTTTTTTTTTTATAATCTGTGTATGTGTGTCCTGTCTTTCTTTGCTGTTATGGTGCACAGGAACAGGCAACCTCATCTCTCCCTTCAATGGAATACAACTGTATACTAATGAGTTTCTCAGTGGCAGGGTGCCAGCCTGGTATGATTTAAAGAATAAATGGGTGTGGACTTTTTGACAGTCCGAAACCCTTAAAGGAGTGAACTACCACTTTCTACTTTTAAATAAGATAATCAGATATTTAAACATTTTTCATTGATCCCTTAATATGGAATTTTGCCTTTTCATTTCCCATTAAAATCATCTTATTCCACATTGCATGACAGATTCGCAACAGCTCTGCAAGAGTTTGCACCAGGTCTTCACTGAAGCTATATAATGTTTATTGATTGATTTATTCAAAACCCAGGTTTTGTGTGGCTGCACCATAAAATCAAATTCCATATTTCCATATATCATATATCATTATTCCATATATCAAATTCCATATAGACAAAAGTTTACATAATTTCACAGAAATGTCTCCTAACGTTTGGACATGCCTGGTATTTCTGGAAATGTTGGGAACTTCACTGGTACTTAGTTCTCCTCCACAACATAACGAAGACTGCAAGAAGACTGAAATGCCATGACAGATTCATATTTCACTGCGAACATTTCTGTTAAAGCAGAAGTCTAAATTTTCTAAATGTAATTTCTGGCCAGGAGTAAGGTCTCTGCTAATGGTTAGACATGACAAATGACATCATCAACCCGCTACTGCAGATTAACATTTGTTAAAGCAATGGATCTGCCTGAGCTATTTTCAACATGAATTTGACTTCTCTAACTAGTTCAAAGAACTAGGTTCAAGGAGAAGAAATTGCCTGAGGCATTAAAAAAACACCCTGATTGCTGACCAAGCTCATGGTTGTCTTCATCTTTTCCCAGTTATCTCCAGCATGTTAACAGTGGGGGTTGATGTTATGGGGAAACAAAGAACGACAAGAGTAGAGACGAGTGGGAAAACATGCTTGAGCTTCACATGGCAGATGATGGCCCTTGATATAAAGCAGTACCTTTGAATCAAAGCAAAAAAAATGACTGCTGTTCAAAGTTCAATAACCTGTTCATGGCAATTCACAGATGTCTTACTGAATCCCAGTCATCTCCACTGACAGGCTGTGTTATAGAGACAGCAAATGGGCTATAAATTAATATACCATGAGAGAGGCATATGGGGTGAAATGGAATGCACTATATCGGTTCAACAAAATGTGCCACATCTTTTAAAGGAGATATGTGATATGAAATTTTACAGCTGAAGGAGAAATGTCGCAGAGCTTTGATAAGAGAGCGATGAACTTTCTCTCCCCACCCACCCGAACTGCTATTATCAGGTCCCAGTGAGCAAAATGCATCATTTATAACCCACAGCCTACAATATTATCTCTCAGAAAGGCACTTGTTTTAAAACAGTAGAGGACCCCCCACCACCAGCAGCGCCACCTCGTCTCCTCCTCACCCACCTCTACCCCACCCCAACCTGCCCTAACCCGACTAGATGTGGCTGCTTCTGGCCCTAAACAGCGGGGAGAAAGTTAACTGTTTGCTGGAGAACAAGTTTCCAGGCAACCACATGAGTTTGACCATATGAGGAGGAGAAGGAGGAGGAGGAGGAGGAGGAAGAGGAGGAGTTATTTGATAGGGGGATTCACCCCTTCAGGTCAGGTTTGTTTTCAGGCTGTGGAGAGCTTGGTGGGAAAGAGTTAAACAAGCCAAAGGGATTAGAGCATTTTAGCTGTGACTCTCCACACAGGCTGAGCAGGGGGGTTGAGGGTGGGGGCTGGTGGGTTGTGGTTGTACATGTCCCTTGGATCGAGGACTTCCAGAAGGACTCAAGAATGCCTACAATGTATTGATTTCAGAGACAAAGCTAGGAATACAAGTTTTTCAGTCAGTTGTGTTTGATGAAAATGTTAAAATTTAGGATTTTTACAATATCTGTGCAAAGCAACAAAGAAAGCATAAAAAATGGGAAAATGTGTTATTTGTTTTCTGGAGAGTGGAAAGTTAGGTAACACCAGCAACATGTTATCATATTTAATTTGTACAAAATAAATCTTGAAAAAAGAGCAACCTTAACTTTTATTTATTTGGTTATGTGTAGCTATAAATGTGCTGGTAGATTTTTGTTACCTTTGGACACAGTTATATGCTTTCCTGTTTCCAGCCTTTGTGCTAAGCTAAGCTAACCTGATGCTGGCTGTGGGCTTGTATTTAATGGGCGGATAAGAGAGTGGTTTCAATCTTCTCATCTAGCTCTCCGCCAGAAAGCCAACACGATCCCTTTAATGAGAAAGCAAACTTTACTTGCAGGTCTATGACAGGACTATGTCAAGTCAGATGTGCCACAGCTCACCCACCCAGAACACTACTTTACTTTCTGAGGTGGCACTGAACATTAGCAGTGGACATAAATTGTGGGGTTTGAAACCTATGGATGTAACTCCTAAGGTTGCTGGACTCAGATCCAAGTATCCACTTAGGATCTTGCCATGCCAATGACCTTCTTTGAATTTATACCGCAGTAATTAAAGTAATAAGGAAATAAGCAAGTTTAGAATAGGACAGGTACCCACACACACACATACACACACACACACACACACTCCCCTACTCACTCACTCTCACATAAGAACCAGCTCTTGCAGTACATTACCAACATGGAGACTGTTGTTTGGTGTCATTGAACAATTGAAATATACCAGTTGTCAAGTACTCCATTTCATCAGGAGCCTGGAAAAGTCAGCAGCAGGCTCGCTGACAACAATCTCTGAGGCATCCATCTTTAGAGAAGCACTGCAATTTCTATTGATAGCATGTAAAGGGAGACAGCAAAACTTAAAGAATGACTATCCTCACACAGAGATATCGCTGTATCGTCGACAACATCTAGAGGACACACGCCACTCCAGCTGCAATCTGATTATTTTAAATGTTTTCCTTAAAATTTCCGAACCATCAAAAGGACATTCCTCTACCTGAGTGTGTCAGGATGAATGAGTAACTGATAGTATGTGCACTGGGAAATCATGTATTTGAGACTGATGGATAAAGGCTAAGACTTTAGCTCGCAAATAGCAGTTGCTATTTTGTCTTATTCTGTTCAGTATTGTCATAAATAACATGTTTTAAACATGGCATGACAAATACCTATATTCGGAAGGAAGTATAGGTGGTTTGAAAAATCCAAACAAACAACTTTTGAGCACGAAACACAAGTAAACATTGCTACCTCCAAGTCTTGATATTCTGCAGTTAATTCTAGACTATTTTTAAAGTACTCCTGAATCTCCTCCCAAGTCAATTACCAGGCTGCAACTTCCCCTGGGTAACGGGGAATTCTGTTTTTTCCTGGGTGACCTAGTTGTCTTTTGTGAGTAGGTTTTAGCCGGAGCAGTTTGACAGTCAACAGATAAGATGGATTAAGCTTTTTTTTCATCCAGTTTTGATGTGAACAGCGTAAAAGCGGGTTAAATCATTGAGTTTCAGGAGTATTTTTAAATGCCTGGAGATAGTGCGATAAAGGAGCTAAACCTAAGACTTGGGCCGGGAAGGTCAAGGTCGTGGCTTTGGAGAGCAGCTACCCAGCGACGGGGGCCAGCTCTCGTCTCTCTCAGAGCGAGCTGAGCGCCACAGCCGAGTCCACCTCTCATCACTCCCAGAAAAGATACACGAAAGGAGTGAAACAAAATCCAGTGAGAGCTCGACGGGCGGCATCAAAGAGCAGCGCACCCTCGCCTTGTGTGGGTGCCTGTGTGTGTGTGTATGGGGGGTGGGTGGATTTAGTTCCTACTTGCATTGGCGTGCATGCATGAATGAGATGGGAGTGTGTATTTGTGTGCCAGCCTGTGTGTCTGTGCGTAAAATATCATTCCTCCATGAGCAACTAGCTCCATAATTATGTTTTGATTATTTGCGAGTACTAAAATAAAACAGCAATTAATCTGTTGATGTAAGACAGGAAATAGAAGTATGACGTACATATTAAACAACCCAGTTTACAAAGCGATGCAACATTAAAACAAAATCACATTTTGAGAATATAATTTGCACACCCCCCTCACCACCTCCACCACCTCCCCTTCCCACCTCCCCCAAACCTGATCTGAGGCGTGCTTAACTCGCGCATAGGAACTGACAGCCGTACAATCACGTGACGCACCTCAGCCAATCCTGAATGCCTTTGAATTTTTAAGCCGCGCTGTGATGAAGCCACTTGAGCATAAGAAAAGGTGAAGAGGCGACTGAAATAACAAACAAATCAGGCTGATACACCGGGTGGAACGCTGCGTGTAACATGTTTGTTTATCACATGTCACATCTGGCCAACACTGAGAGGTTTTTGGTTCAAAACATTTTTGAGGAAACATATTTAGACAGATTTTGTGGCCGTCTATTCCCCCACTGCTCCTCATGTCGGTGACAGGGGAGAGTAATCCTATACACAGGCTGCTATTGTGAAATGAGAAACTAGCCTCCTTCACTGCCAGAGACCAGATGCACCTCTCCCTCTCTCTCTCTCTCTCTCTGTCCTAATCTGTAAACGACTTAAAGGAGCCTTATCTCCGGGCTCTTCTGCTTCATTTCATGCTTGATTTACTTTAATTTGTCTGATAGGGCACAAGGATTTGGAAATGGCCCATCTTTCGGTGGAAAATGTTCTGATTTTTCTCCGGCATTGTTATGTGGAGGTTTTTGACTTTTCTCTCCCCCTCTCTTACTCCTCCTTCTCTTTCCTTCATCTCCATCTCTCCCACTCTCCCTCTTCCTCTCTCCCTCCCTCTCTCTTTCTTTCTCCATCATCTCTTTTTTTTTCTTTTGAAGGGGGGTGGGGATGGGTGGATGGAGGGGGGATCTTGCTCCAGTGCAACAGTCTGTTTGAGTGCATTTAGATTCGAGCTAACACAGCAGAAACAAGTTTTCCATGAGGTGTGATTTTGTGATGGGCGCCGGCGACACTGGAGTCGTGTTTGCCTTTCAGATCCACATTGGGCGCAGAGCAGCCGAGTGCTTCAAACCACAAAGATCTTATGTTTAAGTTAAGAGGCGACTGGCCCTCCAGTTTAGCAAGTGGGTGAGCGGCTGGTGCTGATAAAGTTGCTCCACAATGAGGGACAGGGACAAGCGACATGTCTACAGATGCCTCGAGTTCTTTTTCTGCTAGCGGAACTCAAATACTTGCATGGCTGTCTGGCTGCCTCTGTCACCAAGACATTTTCCCCACTTCTATTTAGTGACTGAATGACAGTAGAGGCAGTGAGCTATGATTAGAGAAGCCCATATCTTACCAGATCCTGAATAATCTCCATCCCCACCCACCAATGAGCAAAGCACAGAGGCAGCACAAAAAGCCAGAGAAAAAGAGACAAGGAGAATGTGCAGAGCTGTCCTGTGTGTACAGAGATGTCATATAGTTCCACTGGCCTCATCTGCACACTCACCGTGGTCACAGAGAGGCAAAGGAAAATTCTCAATTCATTCAACCAGAGTCAAGTCTGTGAAGAAAACCACGATAAAAAAAAGACCTCCCACACAAAGTGGAAGTCTGTATTAAACAATTAAACTGCTAGTAACGTGTGATTTCAATTTCCCACACTAACTGACATGAAACGTCACAAACCACACCTCCAAACACATTGTGCATAAATACATGCTTAACCACACACAGACACACACACACACACACACGCACACACAGAGGAAGAAACAGGGAGACCATTGAAATTCATCTCACAGCCTGAATTTACTTAACTGCGGGTCTGCGCACGGTGATAAACGGAGTGATGATCCGGCAACACGTCTTTATCCATGCTTTGCTTTAATTAACGGCGGCTTGTTTGTTGAAAAGATGATTAATATGCCAATGAAAATTGCATAATTGAATACCACAACACCCGCACAATCAGGGAAGAACATGCCATTTTTTATTAACTTTTTATTATCATTATTATTACTATTATTTGGTATTTTAATTCACTTGACAAGCGGGCCCCACCCCCCACCACCCCTAAACAGAAAAAAGAAGGAGGTGGAATTGGCGTGACCAGTGGGCCAAGCTGGGCCCAGCTGTTCATCACCAATGAGAGGCCTTCACAGGCGGGGGGCACTGTTCTGATATCAATACCTATCAGTGTGAAGGCTGCTCATGAGTGTGTGTGTGTGTATGTGTGTGTGAAAGACTATGGGGTTGGGGTTTTGGGAGAGACATGGCTAATATGAGGACACCAAACTCAATGAAAGTAAAACAGTCATGCATATGAAACTAAGCACGATCGGAAGGACTTGCATCCAGATTTTGCAAAACAATAAAACCTTGCAAATTCATGCATGGAAAGAACTACAAACCAAAGTCACTCAAATATATTCTCTAGTTTTATTTAAAAAAGGCCAAAAGAAATGAAAATTTCCACATGCGAAGAAGTTTCAGTTGAGCAATCCGGAGTTTACCCAGCATTATATCCCCTAGCAGTGCTTGCACGAGTGTCTCCATGTTAATGCTAAATACACACATCAAATATTCAACCAATTACAATGATACCTCTTAGAAAAACGTGTGCAGCTACAGCGCCTGCGAGGGTAAGCATTGCAGAACAAACATATTCAGAGAGCTAAAGAAAGACATGATGGGTGTCAAGTCCCTGGGGGCAGAAACACCACCACCAGCCGCGCTTTAAGTCAGCTTCACATTTAGCAGCAGCTCTCGTTTTCTTCTGAATTCTTGTTAATGTGAAATAGTAATCACATGAAAAAGGATGGCATTGTAAGTGGACACAAATTCAGTTGAAATGCGAACAAAATGGTTGGAAGTGAATTATCTTATTAAAGGCATTCTCAGTGTGCCACATCCCACGTATCCACACAAAACTAGAACTGAATATAGTGACATCTTCCTTAGATGATAAGAACAGTGATTGCATTTTGCCCTATTTTAGATTATATAACTAACAACCATGAAGTTCCATCATAAAGCCTCTTAGTATAACGGATCAGTGACTAAATTTGCATCAAGGCGATGCTGCATAGCAGTACAGTGATTTGTCTAATCTCTTGTTGCATATTTCATCATTATAGTCACACATTGTGAATTTGTGAAAGTGTGTGTGTGTGTGTGTGGGTGGAGGAGGGTGTTGTCTCTGCACACAGGTGATGCATATAGTATAAAGCCTTCATCAGCAATCTCTTAAGAAATAAATGTACTTTAAAAAGTGGACAAGTTTACCCATAGCACTTTGATTGCAATTTAATTTTACATCACTCAAGGCCCAGAACTCACAGGGAAGCTGATGATGGACTTTCATCATCAGTATCAGCAATCTCAGTGTCATTCATGTTTTGTGAGACTTGTCTGAAGACTTTGAATAAACCCCTGGAGGAATGAGATAAAACCTTCCTTTTCTGAGAGAAATTGCCATGATGCACGTCCAAATTTCTTGATTACAAGACGAAGGGGTGGAAAAAAATAAAACCTTGAATGAAAGCCTGCGCTGAAAGTTTTCAGTTTGCTGATATAACAGTCAAGTGTGTCTATAAGTCTACTTAAAACGCTTAGGTATCAGTGGAGACAGCTGCGACACCCTCGTCTTATGATTCTGTCGAGACAGTACACTATCAAACCTTTCATACCGTTCCCAAGCTACATTTCCGGTGACAAAAGCTTTGCGAAAGCCTCCTGAAGGATTCATCTATATCCTAATATTTCCAATCCAATTTAACTGGAGCAGCCGGAGTGGTCTGAGCACTAGTTTACCAATCTTTGCTTTCCAAGACTCTGTGTGCTGAAGGCTTGAGGGGTTCAATCAATGGCGCTTTGATCTCGGCTGGAACCATAATTATTTAACATTGTTACAAGGATTTCTCTAATCCATCCTACCATTAAATCCCTTTTACACCCTCATCTTCTGCAGCCTAATCTGCATCTGGGTGCTCCGTTTGTCTCTCTCCCTCATTTCGGCTCGCCCCTCCTTCCTTGACGACACCCTGACTTTATAATGGACTTGGGTGCTGAGTTAGAAAATGCCTTGTTTACTGAGAGCAACCTGAATGAACTGTGCTCAAATGGAGTGTCGCTTTGCAAAAATTTAAAAGTTTTTCGCTGCATTTGTACTAGAGTTTGGTCGGTTTTCTTTAAGTTCAGCTAGGGCCAAATGTTGAAAAGCTTCTACAACTAAAACGCAAAAATATGAACAGCGTGAACTGTTGATAACAATAAACCTGATGTGAAAGGTGAGCTGAATTTTCTCTGACCACATAACCTTCCACCTTAGTTTTTAGCGTTGTCCTGTTTTTCCTATAGAACAAGAAGTTTCTTTAGACAAATTGAAATTTTAGGTATCTGATGCTCAAAAGGTTTAATCCCATCTGTTTATGCTGGTGATCACTTTGACTCCAAACAAAAAGGGCCCACTGTCCTTTTGCAAATATTTGCGTGTCTGTGTTTCACCATGATATAAATAGCAGCACGGGCAACCGCAAACATTTGTTGAGGCACCTGCCACAGTATCGTGGCCATCTGGTCCTCCAATTCTCCTAGCATGACATATGTGCATTAAACCTGAAATGGCTATTGTGTTTCCTCTTTTTTTGAAAGTGGAGGAAGATCGGCCACAGACCCTTCTGGTTGGCTGGAGTCAAAAAATGAGACTCAAGAGTTTTTACATGTGAGTGAAGATGCGTTTTCAGCATGTGCATGTTTGATGTCTTGAAAGGGGAAGGAAGTGGGTGGATGAAAAAGGATACCATTTTAAATGTGTCAGTGTTGTCGGTGGTGGGGTGGGGTGTGGTGGGGGTCTCTTTGCTGGTGATTCGTCTGTGTTTGACCGTCCGGTAGATTCTCAGATGGCCACTCCTTCAGCTGACCCCTGCCTTGCCCTGGCTGATGCCCAGCTGGCACCAGGAGCTGAGCAAGCCGGCACTCGGGCACAGCCAAGAGAAGAGATTTGTGGACAAGGTGATCACATGGCTTCTGTTACCTCTCTGTCACACTCATCTCCTCCTTTAGCATCTCCTTCTTTTCTGTGTGCCTTATTTTACCTGTATTTACTACAATAACTTAAATCCTGATGCCACCGCTGTGTATAATGTAAAGGCAGTAATGCACAGTTTCTCAGCATAAGCATTCAAAGAGTGCACTTAAATCAATGAGAATGTTAACACCTTAACTGCACTCTGACAGCTCTGGTAGCACAAGTCACTCAACAAAGTATTGTTTACACACAAGTAACCATGATTCTTATTAATACTGATATTTTTGTTTTCTGCAACATAAAGATCAGTTTAATTCAATTCAAAATGTCAAAAATGCTTCCATATTGCTTCACATGTTGTGCCTAACGCTCTGTTGTCTATAACCTGACTTTTAGTATCAAGAATAGGTCAAGCCCCAAAAACACGAGATTCTGCATTTCCCATAATGCAACTCAATCACTAGTCAGTCACCCTGCCTGTTAAATGTCCATGTCTTTCAAAGTTCATGCTCTCAATTTGTAATACAGGCTTTTTCATTAAATATGACTTCTCAAGCTGAAACAATCCCGGTAACATCCTCCTCCTCCTCCACCACCTTCTCATCCTCATCCTCATTCTCCTCCTCCTCATCATCATCATCATCGGTGGAGCATCCCTCTGATGTTATATTCTGCAAAGGTGTAGGTGAAGACAAAGTTCTTGTTTTGTCAGTAAAGTTGTATTATATATGCTTACCTGCTGGGAAAAATATTAAGGACAATTTGATCAGCCTAAAATCCTGGCAAATACAACAACTAATAAATACTGCAGTGTAGGCCTATTCTCATGTGTATGTGATAAAAACACCAGACAACCAGTGAGGTGTTCAGCAGTCAAATTCCATAAAGATCAGTTGACATCTGCTCCTGTTTCAGATATTCATCAGTTCATAGGAGTTGATAAAAGTAGATCAACATATGTATGACTAAACACCACGCTGAAACAAATGGTAATGTACAGGCTCTACGGTTTTAGTAGAAATGACAGCGATCACAATTACAGCGCTCTTAACGAACCCTGGATTTTCATGACTTTCATAAGGGGGTGTAGTTTACATGAGCAAGCCTTTAGATAAGGCAGAGAACAAGTTCATTAGCAGAGTTAGCTAGCTAACGCACACCATTCCCAATTAGCCTAGAGGAGAGCGAGTGGAAGAGAATGAGAGAGACACAGTCAGATTACTATCACCACTAGTCCATGAAAATGAATAGAATAGCATGACACGCTATCTCCCAAATCAGCGGCTGATTGTGAAACATCCGTGACGAGAAATGAACACGAGACAGAAGATCAGTGTGCAGATTTGCTTAAGGACATACTTGTAGAGACGAGGGGAGAGAAAGGGAACTCGCTGGGTGTTCCACATCAGAGACCCAGCACTCTGAACAGCACAGAAGAGGCAGCTATCAGATTAATAGTGAGTCATTCTGTGCGGTTCTCTGCTGTTCCAGACAGAAAGACAATCAGAGAACAGGGGGGCAATTGCGGACAGCACTTGACATGAGTTACTAAAGTGGAGATGAAATGCAGGGACAAAAAAAAAAAAGTTCAATTAAAGGATGTAGATTGTAAAGGCTTTTGTTGTTACTCAGCAAAAGGGAAACGGTATGGAGGTGCTTCAATAGAATCACCAAAGCAGGTGGGCATGTTCCGAGTTAGCCCACCTCATTAAAAGGCTTCACTCTCTTTTTATGTAACGGCCATTACACATCCTATTCAGATGCACACGCGCGGTGATTAAAAATTATCTGTTGGTGATCATAATCACACCTGCTTAAACTTAAGCCAAAGAATAACAAAGAACTTTTGAATGCTCAACTATCTGAACATTTACAAAGAGATTAAAGGGTAGACAGTTTCAAACTAAATAAATTTGCTTTTAATCGCTTTGAACAGGAAGTCATGTCATTTCCAATGTTCCTATCTGATTGTCTGATTCCTCTCTTTATTCAAATTATAACATGCCCATCTGACTTTTCCAGCACAATGGGAAAAATTAAAAAGGGAAATGACCTTTCATGGCAGCCATGATGGGAGAGTGAATGGCATTATTATGCACCAAGATTAATTTCTGCCCACTCTGTGCTGCCCATTGAGAAAACAGAGGGGCACGACAGCCTCAGAGTAAGTCACTTGCTAATTGGTTGGTATATCATAGAGAAGTCAAGAAAGTTACATTGGTATTAACATGTTGATGAACCTGCTTATTTGTATATAAAAGCATGTTTCTCTATTTTGTGCCATTAAGTGTCATTTTTCAGTGATACAGCAGAGATTAGGACACAGTGCTGAAAACTGGGATGTCATTTGATAGCCACTGTGGTTTAGTAATACATGAAATGGGCATCACGTCTCACATCACCTCCTCAGCAGTTCAGCCATCCTCACTGTGTGCAAGAGACACTTTACTCCAATAAAACCAAAGTCTACCTCCTCTCTCTCTCTCTCTCTGCTTGCCTGTCCAGCAGTATGTTTCTGAGCCTCTAATTCTCATTTTGATGGCTAAGTAGAAGGGGGAAGGATAATTACAGTCAGTCATACATCTAGTCATACTACATCCATCCTTCCTTTTCAAAGCAGTATTTTTAAGCTCAGCATTTTCTCCCCCAAAAGGGTCTTTTTCCCGCATGTGATGCCTTCTTTTTGTCATGGCCCCCATAGTTCTGAGCTGACCCCCTCAGCCCTGTCTCCTGACTGATCACAGTGATGGTTTATTACTGTCGTCCCGGCGTTCTTATCTTTAGCCAGCAATGCTCATTTCCTTCCCCAGATTTAAATGCAAATGTGAAATTTAATGATAAATGCATTATCTGATAGGTGTGATAACACTGATTCACTGTCAGTATAAAATACACACCCCGGGGGGTTTCAAGCTTGCAAGCACAACTTGCCCAAATCCACTTTTTCTCCCTCTCTCTTTTTCTCACTCTCCCTCTCTCTCTCTCTCTCTCTCCCCTCTTTTTTAACAAATGCATGTACCTGCAATAAATTCTTGAGGTCATTTTATGCATTCAAAGGAATCATATTTTGTGCGTTCAGCAGTGTGGGTGTAGGCTGTTGCTGATCAGTAATTGCTGTCCAACTATCTTGTTCAATGAATCATCTATATCTTTGATGAAGTTACTTTTAGTAAAAAGGTGAAACAAAATAAAAAAAAATCTGTTGTAAACTCTTCAAAAACGCTGTATTTGCATTGCATTATAGTTTGTTTTTTTAGGACATGAGAAAATTGCTTTTTTGTGCAAGCAATAGCGGATAATGTAATGTACTGTTAACTGAATGGTGAGTGTTTATATTAGCTTTCATGCTGCATGCTCATCTGTCCATCGACAGCTGCTATACAAGACATGGTGTTGGTTATTTTGAACCAAAAGTGTTTACCAATACCCTACTGCTCCTTTTCTGTTCAGTATCAAAATCAATACCTCAATCTATGCAGCATGCATTGTCTTGTAGTTACAATAACACTGCCAGATGGCACCAAGAGATTTTCTGGGAAAGAGATATGAAGATTTTTCTTACTTGGACCATCCCATTCGTCTGGCCCCACGGCGTTATGCCTGGTCTTCTCACCCTGCCCGTCCATCTCTGACTCTCCTGCTTCTCGGTTGCCATCTTCCTCTCCTGCAAGAAGAAAAAGATTAAGTCCTACAAAGCAGACAAGATACAAAGTGAGTAGCACTCAATTCAAATTTAATGTTCAGACACCTAATTGAATTAATCAGTGCATTATGGACTGTGGTGCCCTTCCAAAGGGCAGATTGTTACGACTCTGGATATTATGCCAGAGAAAAATCCTGTCGTTTTATAGCTCCTTCCTGTAATATTTGAGCGTGTGACAATCAGAAGTCATGTGAGCCATTGTCACTGTGCGTGACTGTGTGTTTTTGTGTATGTATAGTTCTGTCTATGTACATTTGCTGTGAGCTCACCAGGTCCAGCTGCAGACTTTTATGTAAAAGGAGTTCCCATGAGTGCTTGCAGGAACAGGAGGAAGCCCCTTGGAACAGGAAGGAAAGCAATGTGTGCAAGAGAGGTGGCTATTTATTACCGTTTGATCTATTGTGGAGTGAGCTAGAATGTGTGTTATAGGATGTAGTGCTGATTTACAGTCTCTGGGCTCACACAGACCATGCTAAGGATATTTGGGTATCTCTCTCCAAGGTGTAAGTGCTTAAAGAGCTTGTTAAACAGGCTCCGCCTCTGAGTGCGCAGCGGTAACACTAAGGGGAACTCTGCTTGAGTGCTCTTATATGCTCTTAGAGTAAAGAAAATAAATCTATTTTTGCATGTCTACAGTAAGCACAGTTTGTACTCAGAGTTTATAAGCACATAAATCAGTGCTTAGTAGGTGCCCCTAGTGTGGTGCTCTGAATAAATCCAATGTGGCTGACACAGTCGTTGCACTGTGTCTCTCCAAACTTGGGCAAGTAAGAGCAAACCTGCTTGGGGCATGTAGTGGTAGATGATAGTTTGTGGAAGAACATTTCTCTCACTTTTGTCACCATATCGTTTTCATCCCTTTGATGTTTTAAACCCAATAGTGAACGGTCAAGGACTGGCCTGGATTACTACAATGGATTACTACACTTCATGCACTCAACAAGGAAAAAACAGGATGGATGTGTAGATTTAAATGTGAATACATTCGGATGACAAAGACAATATATCGTTAAGACGTGGCTTGCAAGGCATGCAATAAAAGTATCACCAGAAATGACAAGACATATGTACATGTTGTCATATGGTTGTTTACCACATCTGTATCTTATTTTCCCCCACAGCATCCAAAAAGCATTTTCAGAGTGTTAGCTATCACACCTCCAGTGACAACTGCCATGGGACACACACCACTTCACTCCAGCGCCGTCTGTCCTCAGTTGGGTTAATCTCCAGATCAAGCACACACACCACGCTTGTTTAGCTTTTTTTTTGACATGGCTCACTTCAAAGAAGGTAGCAAACATTGCCAAAAGGATGGCAGCTTTCTGCCTTGCACTAAAAGAGGAGATGTATATGAAGAAAAAGTGATACTAAAGGGAACTCTGCAAAAATGTCCTACTTACAGTACATGAGGTCATTATGACCCAGTTTTACTTGGTCTGGCGATTCCTCCCCCCACTCCTTCACTCTCCCAGTAAACTGTCAGGGAGCCCACTCGACTGAATTCCCCCTCTATTTATTGTTGGGCTTGGAGAACCTCTTTAGCATACTAGGCTCGTATTATGATGTGGATAACAAAGGCGTATATCAACAGTTCCTTCCAATGGAGCGGAGTTTAAAAAAAGCTGGCGAGATAACATTAAAGGCACTACCTTGATCTCAGGCGAACATGTTAAGCCCTGTAACGAAACGTATTGGAAGTGTTTAATTACAGCCCGGGAAATGAAGCTACAAGATGATTCCTTAATTAAGCAGTGATTAAGGATTTTCTGCCTTCTATCTAACACAGTTTGCAATGCATTTTAAACACAATCGCCCAGGCAACCTCACAGGGAACAATGTCACAGGGCTTTGATGAAGTTTCCTGCACAAATGTCAGTTGTAAAAAACAGAGCAGAGGAGGAAGTGCTGGAGCAGCACTCCTTTGCTTATAGTATGGTTTGACAAAGCCTGGAATACACACGAATATGGAGACCCATTTTTATGCTTTTAAACAACATAGGAATTTTGACCTTTCTGATATAGAAGTAGATTGGTTGAGATGCTCCACTTCATTCACAGAAGCCCACCATAAGTAATAGAGATTCTGCCTTGTTTCATCATATAAATTGAAACCCTCTGCCGTGTTAGAAAGAGAGACAGATTGTCAATGATCATCCTCTACATTATCACTTAGATCATAATTTACATCTGGCTTGGGTGCCGTTCCCTGAGCAATCAAATGGAGATACTTAAGGTTGAACGAGAGGGGGCTGAGCAGAACAGAAGGGACGGGGAGGGCTGGGGAGGCAAGGCAGCATGCTGGGTGCAGGGTTGGCGGGCATGCAAGAGAAGCCAGTGAGCTGTTAAAATCAGCCCTATCGCTGCTCTATCAAAGGACAGCTCTCTTGCCAAATCACAGTCACATGCAGAGTGCTATGCATTCAGGTCAATAAGCTTATAGGCGATTTACACACACAATTCCTGGAGCAAGGTAGCAACAAAGTCATATTGGCTTTTTCTCTCCCTTTTAGCATTGTCTCTGCTAAAGAAGCCCTTGAAAATGTCAATCTCGCGTGTGCAACTTTAAGGAGCTCAGAGCACTCTAATCCTGACCACTGAGTCTAGAGACAGGTCGCAGTTTCTGCAAAATGGAGTATAAGTATTTTTAAGTCTTCATATGGGATTGCACAGTTCTATATGTCACTGAATTCCAAGCTCAATGACTTTAACCCTCTGCCACTTTTTTAAACCCATCTCAGTCTCGCTAGTATTGGAGCTTGGCAATGATTTTCAGAATGTAATATTAGGTGGTATGCCTTCAATCCCCCAGCAGTGGTAGTGCTAGTCAGTTGATATTGCATATTTGGTTGTTGATGCAGATTATGCTGCAACAGATAAAGTCAATTCCAGGAAGCAACCTCTTTGACCAAAGTCAAGCATAGCTGTAAGACTTCCCTGCTATCTGAAAAATAGGTCTGAATTGCATGCAATTTGTGGTAGGCAGAGCACTCCAATGGAGGGAGGCTATTAGTGAAATGCCTTGCCACTGTCTCTTTAAATGCCAATAAATTCCCATCATTACAGAATCTGGCAGTTTTCCTCCCTGTCTGCAGCCTGGGTCTTTATCTCACTCTGCCTCAGTCTCTGAGCATGTAGATCTGGCCCAGTTAGATTGTCATACTTAACAAACATTAATGATTAATTTCCTCCACTGAGTCAAATGGGGCTAAAGGGATGACTCGATTCATCTTATCGCGCCACAAATTAGCATTTCCCCATATTCTCCAGCATCAACTGTGCATTAAAATTCCACATTTACCATTCTGGGCACTGGCAGCTGTGGCGAAAGCGCCAAGGAGATCTTCTTCCTCTGTTGCTAGAGATTCCGACTACTTGTGTGTTACACAAAGAGTGCCATAATTAATTCTGCCACTTTCTGTTTGTTACCGTACCTCTCTGACCGCTATAAGTCATATCACCCACTTAGAGGTTATTCGAAGGGTCAAGGTGGGTTTGTTTTTTGCTATGTTACGTCCCGTGTAGTGCAATCCTGAGCTTTCACTGTTCACTTCCTCTGTGATAAAATGCTCCAGCATACGTTCAATTTTTTAGAATTTGAGGAGAATGATGCAGAAGAGCATTAAATGTTCACATTTAGCTGTGCTTCATGTATGACATGTAATGGGCTCCCTAACCCTCTCACAACAGCATCAGAATCAAGCAGTTTGAGCTGAAAAAATCATTGTGTAATATGACTACATAAAAAAGTGTTTCACACTGAGGAAATGAGACGCACGAAATGACATGTAAATTTACTGTCAGAGCTAACTAAGGAAGTCATTTGTCATCAGACAACACTTGGAACGCACAAAGGGAACAGCTTGTGGCAACACCCTGTGCTGAACTTCACAGATAGCCAATAATAAAAGAGGGAGTAAAACAGCAAGGTGAAATTTCACAATTTCTGTAAAAAAAAAGATGCCACTCATTGTATATAAAAGAGATATCTTCTTTACAATTATAGGGTCAGGTGTGTCAATAGAGTATAAATCTTTGCTGTGGAGTCAGCTTGTTCATCTGTGGGCTCTTCACAAGCAGAGCTCCATAAATGTGAAATTGACCGAGCAGGAGAAGTTGTTTGAGGTAAGATTCACTTTTAATTGCAGGAAAAATTAATGTTATTTCTTTAGCTATGTGACTTTTATTTCTGACAGAGCTCTCAGTGTGTAGCTGGACTCTGTCTAATTCCATCCATGCTCCTTCTCTCTCGTGCTCTATTTCACACCCATGTTGTTACAGTAACATAATGTTGAGTGCTACCTAGTTTAAGCCTACACAAACTACTTAATTCCATTACTGATAACTGATTGATTGATAAATAGGGGTAATAAGATTTGAAAAGGTGTTGGGACCTCTTTTTGTCTAAAAAATGCATCACACCTTAGCGTCAGTGGGATTTCACATACATGCTACAGAGGCTAATAGGCCTCTGTATGTGACTCCATGAGCATCTTGCAAACCACAACAATGAAAGGACCACACACTATTGAGAGCCTTGACACCATTAACCAAACAGGTTATGGAATCAACCATCACCCAATTTAGAGGTTCCCAAGCCTTAGACTGAGATGGGACGTCAAGGTGTTCCATGCAGTTATCTGGGAAGTCCCTTTTCTGCAAGGGTAAGGCAAATGGCTGAGTCTTTGGTGGCATTCAACTTCTTGACCTTTGCGCCTTTAAGCGGCTTTGCTACTTCACCGCACTCTGATCAAAGTTAATAAGTGCTTCATATGTTAATGAAAATTGGTACTCCTCTTTGTGTTCCTACAGCTTTTTAATACCTATTATAGACTGAAACTTTTAATGGAGGTTTTAGGTCCCCCTGACAAGCCCATTTCAGAGAGTGACTACACAGATACAAGGCTAAGCTAAGACCAGAGAGTCACTGCTCAGTGGAGGAACCTTACACGGGAGACCTTATTCTCCGGGAAGCAGCAGAAGATAAAGGCCATGGGATGAGTGGCTGCTTTAAAACCCACGTTCAAGTCCGCACAGGGCTAATTACAGCACGCCACCACATTTGAGAGGGTTTAGTTAATCAAGGGGGGGTGGGGGGGGGCTCTCTTTTTCCTCCTATAGTCGAGGAATAACACACTTAAACCATTTAATGCCGCCAGGATTGCGTCCTGTTTAATTCACGGCAGTTTCACATAAGTGGGGTAAATTTAAGCCACGCCGACATTAGTTTTAAATAGATCTAATTGAGGAAGGGATCATGGGGAAAAAGGCTACACCTGATGATTGCTCACAACTTGCTATGAGGAATAAAGAAATTTGGATAGTACATCATTTAGGTCTTAGGAGCAATGGGAGACTTAGCTGCTGTAAGCTTAGATAGCAAAGTAATAAAAAAAATCTGACTGGTAAGGCTTCTGTATGACAAGGACCAGATTACCAGTGTCACAAAAAAGTAGCATTTGACATCTGGGATTGCTATTTAGTGTTGACTTTATTCATAAACATGGAAAGGAGATTTGAGACCAAGACCCACATGGTTTTATCCAAAACAATGAAACTATCAAACAGTTCTGATGAGGTTCTTTGAAGATTTTCAGAAGTTGTACTTTTTTCTAGCTGTAGCTACCATTGTGTACTGCGCCATCTATTTCATAGCTACTGGGTTATTTCAAGACTATATATTCTACTTTGAAGTTTGTCTAAGGAAACATTATGAAGGAGGCAAAGGGTAAAGCAAACGAGGTGTCGCTGGTAATTGCAATTTCCGAACAATTGTACCGTTCAACTTTTCCCGGAGAACAAAAGGAAAACATTATTGATATGATTACTGGGGCATAGCCTACCTGAAACATGAAAGATTTATTTTTCTTCAATAATGTAATCCCACAAGGCACATCAGTTTAGAAGTGTGAAGAAATAATTCTAAACAATTTTCCCTTTGAAAGGAGAAGGACGAGGCAGACATTCAAAGCATTGGTTCTTCATTAAAAAGTCAAATTTATGGCATCCGTGCACGAGTAGGAGTAGGGACACCTGGGGTAGTGAAAGCCACACAACCGGGGGGTAGGAAGAGGTGGGGGTGGTCGAGTTAGGGGGAGGGAGGCGGGACAAGTCTGTCATCTTCACACTGTAACCTGGAGCAGACCACAAATTAGCTCCTGTGATGGCAAGGTGTGACCGAAATGAAACAAACATACAAAGCAGCAATCTAATTGAATTGGAGTTCAAAGAGGACTCAGGCGCATTTGGCGATGCTAAGGCGCTTTATAGTTCTGGACCTCCGAGCAGTAGCAGGTGCTGCTGAGTGTTCACAGAGCTTTAGCACCGGCTCAAAGGCAAGTGCTACGCTCTCCAGTGCATTGGTGTACCATAGCACACCTTCACAGCACTATCACAGAGGGAGAGCCAGTGTTGCCGATGCCATCTCTCTCTCAGATCAAACCACTGCTCTTGGGTGGATGGCTGGGATCAAATATCAAAAATGAAGAGTTTCAACTGTGGGCAGTGATGCAGGAGAAATTCTCATATGGACACAAGTTCTGCCAAGTCTGATTTGAACATGTTGAGGAATTTTATTAGACACCATTGGCAGGAGTTTAACTTATTTTAGATGCTTGGCACAGGGGCGGCGTCACATATTGTCTCAGATTAGGTATTAAAAAGAGCACTGTACACTGCTCGTGGAGAACAGCTTCTAAAGTTTTGGGTTTCAAAAGGTAAACGATGCTCACCTTTGTTGCAGAAGTACTCCATGTCTTCACAGCTCATGTTCTCAGTCTCAAACTCGGCGGAGAAGCTCTCTTCCACTGAGAACTCGTCTTTGGCCAAGAGCTCATTCTCCTCGGAGACGCACTCCTCCTCCTCTTCCTCCAGGCCATCTTCCAGAGGACCTGGGGGAACACACACACACACACACACACACACACACAACGAAGATGTTCAGCAGTTTCATCACATCCTTCAGGCTCTCAAAAGAACTTCTCCCTCTCTTTGTTTCTTTTGTTGAGACAAATACAGATGCAACTCAAATTGCAACACTATACTGTTTATACTCTCCATGTTCAGACAGACAAAGATAAGGCCATGTCAATAAAGAATATTATTGTACCATAATATTTTGCGAAGGTCCTTCCCTTATAGTTATTGAAAAAGCCCATTGAGACTGTGCGCTTTCTGAAAAACAAGCTGCCATACAGCCAAGGTGAAAGTTGATTTTAATCCTGCTACCTGCAAAACAAAACCTCACACAAATAGAGGGGGGAGAAAAATAAGTTCGTTTCCAGACTTTTCATACAGGCATCGGCATGGAAGGAGGAAAGAAAATACTTTTATTAATTTGTTAGCCTTATCACAGGGTACAATGTTGATTTTCCATTTACATTCCATGCCTCCGGGTAATACACCAGTGCAATCTTAAAGTAGACACTTTTCCGTGTGATTAATGTTTTCCCCCCTCTGTGCAATATTATTTCTTTAAATCTAAATGATTTCAGAGTTTTGCTTGTAGCTGTACATCTCTTTTGGTATTTGCATATTACCATTTTGCTTCAATCAAGGCCGTTGATGGAATTACTGTACTGCTACCTGAATTGTATTAGTTCTGAAAAACATCTCACCCAGCATTTGAATGTTATTAAGATAATGTGGATCTTGCACACCTCTCCTAGACCAAAACATGTCTCCAGTGTCGGCACATGAACAGCAAAGAAGTGATTTTATGCAGTTATATTTCAAATATCACACTCCAAGCAAGAAACCAGCGTCATTTTCTCAAAAAAAAAAAAAAACCCCAACAAAAAACCAACAAACAACGCTTAAACTGAATAATCATATCAAAAGTGCTGCCATCACTGCCTGCTAGATGTGGATGCTGTCTCCGTTCCTGCCTGTCACACATGAGCTACGTTGCAGCCTCTTGTGCATCATCCTGGAGCTCAAACAGAGCGCACTGATATCCTCTCGACACCTTTCAACGTGTTTGTGCTATTGTAGCAAGAGTGAGCCCCTCAACTTTAATAAAGCAATAATTTCAGTTCAGAAAGTGGGGCTGGTGTGCCTCTCCTGTTTCTCTTTCTTCCTGCACCGAGCCTCATAAAAGACCCCCCTGATGTCCACAAACTGCTTGCTCTTTTCATTAGTCTTATAAATTACTCCTTTGTAGAGGCCTACATCTGCAGGAGCCCCGGACATGAAAAGAATTAGCACACAGATCTCTAATAGACACTGCAGAGGCAGAGTGCTGCTTTTAAATTAGGATACAGTTTTATGATCTTATCTGATGCCTTCTGCTGATTCGCTGAGGAGTGAAGTGAGGCATGAAGTGACTCGATGAGTCTACCATCGCTTAAGATGATACTGAGAGATAAATATCGCAGTATCAAGGGGAGATTGTATGACTGGCGTTAAAAGCTCCTGCCAAGGCAATTGAAGACAGTGTGAAAGAAAGCGAGGAAATACATTTCTATACACACACTCTGTACACATTCCATTACACAGCTGAATAAGAACTGTGTGTACAACTAAACGATTATTCCTCTGTTGCTGGCAAATACAGTACCACTATTGCACCATAGAAAATAGACCTACACTGTTGTGCGATAATAAGGGTAAAGGGAGATTAAAGATAAACTTCATGGTCAATAAGACACAAAGATTAGGTAGATAAGATGAGATAGAATTGAGGTTTAATAGACTCGGAATAAGGGCATCTCACTTCCACACTCTAACAGATAGTAACTAAATGGAGCATTTTCAAACTGATAGAGATACTAGAGGCCTTACTGAATATGGAAAAATGAAATACTCCACCCAGTCAGAGACATTAAAGGGGGTCTGATCCCTACTTCTTGGGGACTGCGTAGATTACCAAAGTTTGTGTGCATTCTCACATGTTTAGTTTATTATACAGTATTCATTGCATGGAGAGACCTGAAATTATTTCAGAGACAGCAATGATAAGAATAATGACTTTCTAAACGACTAGCACCACACTCCTAACTCATTTTCTGATAGTGGCGTTCCTGCTATATTTAGTTGTGTACTGTTTAAAATCCTGTCACATTCACTGTGTGACCCGCGCTTGTTGGTGCATTTCTATAGGGTCTGCTGGCGAATTGGGCCAAAGGAATGTCTTCTGCTTCACCCTGTTATCAAGCCTCCTCTGGAGTTCAGATGGCCAATGACACCGCAGGGAGAGTGTCTGCATTTCACGTCGCCTCAGAAACAACACAGTCTGCTTTAAAATGGTGCACTCATTACAAGAGATGCAAAACCATGTCAAAAAGCAAAGGACTGCGCATGAGTGGTGATCTAAACACATGCAGAAAACATATATTTGGAAACTAAATCTTAAGTTAATCCATGGTGAGTCTTTCATATATCACATCTGTCTTTTCCTTCCAATATACCAGTCTAGATGTCCTGCTCAGCATCTTAAACTGTTCAGCTGTTTACAAAAAAAAAAAAAAAAAAAAAAAATCAGCAGTATCAATCAAGTCAAAGTCATGTATAGAGCAGAAATGCCAAGCATTCAGTGATTTCAGCTTCTCAAATGTTATTATTGGTCGCTTTTCTCTTTTTTAATTATATGCCATTTTAAGTTGAATCTGTTTCAAATGTGGGCATTTGGTCAGACAAAATATACTGTTTGAAGAAGCTACTTTGTGCTCTCAGACCCTGGGGTGAGCATCATTTACTTCCTCTTGGAACCTTGCCAACTTGGAACCTTAAGGGATCCCAAACAAATGTAAATAAATGCCAAATGGTTTTATTATGTTTTGTCATGTTTAAAAATGACTTTTTTCTGGGGTTTTTTTTCGGGATCCTTTACCCATTTCAGGCCTCTAAAAGTCTTTCAGATGAGATCTTTGAGGAAAGAATTATTGTTTGATTAAAATACTGGGATTTCATGTCCATTCATGTCACAATTCATGAGCTTCACTTTCCAGGGCACAAAGACTCACATCTGCTCATGGATATGGATGGATGTTTTAGGAAACTGCACCCTGTCTGAACTTCCTCTCATTTAGGGTCAGTGTCCAGGTATCCCTGCACCCCGACAGCCGTGTCATCCACACCCTCCGCCCTGAACTGTATCATCCGCATTCATCAGACTCTTCCTCTGCTGACTAGAGAGAGAAATCTCAGCCCTGTTCAAACAGTCATGCAGCAGGAGCAGCCAATGCTAATAGAGACATTGGTAGCTGAATGCAGGCTTGATCACAGTGGCTCTTTTGTTCATGGCATGGCCTCTGTCTGATAGGGATCGGCCATGCGGAGTGGAGCTCCAGAGAGGGATATGGTAATGCCCCCACTGAGTCTATAAAATGGGGTGATACTCTGAGACCATATGATGGACAGAGGATTAATGAGTCACAGAGGAAGGGGAGCAGGGAAGAGAGGAGTGCGGACAGAGGTGGTGGAATGAGAATATCTTTCAGGAAAGCACTCTGCACACAAGTCTTTGCCTCAGTGGACTAAAACAGAAAATGGAAAAAACACACAGAGGTGCCAACCTTGCCTCGGAAGCTCACACTTAAAAAAAGAGGAGCTCTAAACAAACATGTGTGTATGTGCAAAACTGTACTAGAGACTTCTAATTTCATGGCATGCTCTTTCAGCCGTTCGCAATGTGGGGAGCTTGTGGCCGGGCTGTGATAGCGATACCTCACATTATCAGCTGGCTCCACAGTGTGATGTGTGGATCACAAACCCAGCCTCCTCTATAGCTCCCTAATTAGAGGTGAGGTAATTGAATCTGACAGAACAAAGCGGCAGATCTCTATAAGCATGGAAATCATTTTTGCTCCCACCTATACAGTTTTTCATCCAAAAGGTCCATTGAAAATTTGTCCAAGCTGGCCTGGGGATAAAACGTAGCACCTGAGACTAAACATGAATGCATAATTCAGCCCTAAAATCCAACAGGGCCATGCAGCTAAACCCCTGCCAACTCCGCTCCCTGTGACTGGCCCTTTGTGCCAACACTGATACTGGGCCTTCTTCACTTCCAGGTGAACACACACATACTCCGCAGGACTCTTCAAACTTCTGCGTGGGAGCAGATACAGAAATATAGACTTTGTCTCAAGTTGCAAGTAGCCGTATGCTGTGAGCCAGGTAGGCTTAGATACACATTCACGTGTTTACCTCCACAGCTGGAGGAAAAAAAAAAAAACAGATAAACACTCGCTCTCTGACAGAGACACAGTTTCATCTCATCTTGCGCAAAGGCCTGAGAGAGACGAGAAAGAGAGGGAGGAGAAAGTGGAAAGAGACAGGGGGCCATATTCTCTCCTCAGCTCTAATGACCTTTGGGAAGCAGAGGGTTCCCTCAGCCTTGGAGGAGACTGAGTGTATATGTTACAGGGCTCAAGCCTCTAATTTAATCCTTGATCACTGTAATGAAATAGATACCATTTACGAAACTCTTAATAGCTTAATATGCTACAGGAATCCTCAAAGGAATTTTTCATTTCAAACATCTTTTTTCATACTGCATAAATGTTAAAAAAAATAAATAAATAAAAAAAAGCCTTTTTCCGAGTTGTACACTGTGATCAAACTAAATGTGGAGCTAATGCTGTAACACAAGTCAAAAGTAAATTACCATTTTGTATGTTGTCTGTAAATGACTGCTTGTGAGTAAGTGTGTGTGTGTGTTCTGGGAGGAGTGTGGAACAGCTTCAGCGGAGACTGATGTGTTCTCAGAGCTGCAGTCTGTGACCAAGAATAAGCAATGGTATTGTTTAACTTGATTTTCCGGTTGCTAAGCAATGTAATTCTCGTGATTAGAAATGGCTGCCTTCCTAAATTCGGGCACTTACAATCAACAGTCAACAAACTGCTTGAGAACTCAGCAGCAACGCTCGTCTGGAAATTGCGGTGAAAAGGAGGGAGGGTGGGTTCGTGTGTGTGTGTGTGTGTGTGTGTGTGTGTGGGGGGGGGGGGGGTGAATAAATATATTCACGTCCTTGTAAAATGCAGACACACATGTGAAATGAATGTACACACTCTTCTCTGAGGCTGCAGCGTTACAGATGACACGGGATCTGAATGCAATCTGATGACATCATGCATTTCCACTAAGTTTACATTACTGTACATTTATGCCTCATGCAGTAAGACTGAGACACGCCCATTGGCCGGGAAAAAAGCATCCCTCAGTATCACTGTCTCCCAGTCCCTCATCACAGCTTGTGAAAGTGTTGCCCAGATGCAGAATAATGTTATTTCTCCAAGATTTTTTCGTGTTCAATTTCTCAAACATTGTTAACATAATTCTCGTGGAGTATCTTATTCCAATCAGACACAACGTTGGATCCCAGCATGTTTGCAGAGTTGCTAAGTTCTGTGTTGTTGCGCCCAGTGTTTCTGTCTGGACAGTTGAAGGGGAATAACACACTCTTACTTCTTTATCCAATGAATTTGAATTGGAATGGCATGAAAACATGCTGGCATTTGACTATGCCATTAAAATGCTGGAGGCACCTCTGAGCGTGCCCGAGGGCTTCAGCAGATGCCAGCCAGTTTCTCTGTGGAGTTAGCTGGGTCCTGCTTCACTCTGCTGCCTCTACTTGCCTGCCTTGAGTTTACAGAGACACACAAGTCCAAGAGCACACCGGTACGTTTGGTCCATAAAAAACACAAAAGCTTGTCTTCCAACTAATGTGGGCTTAGCTAATGCCTCTTTTGCAGAGTAACATTTGCTTTGCAGGAACAAAGAACAGATGAAAATGTTGTTAAAACGGTCAGCCTGCTGTATTTCAGTATCCACTAGTCCTTCCTGCTATAGTTGCTCACTTGCTTGTCCTCTGACTGAATGATTTATTAGTGTCATTCTGTTACTTATAAGGAAATAAAAGTTAACCATGTGCCTGTACACTGGATGTGACAGCTGAAACAAAGCAGGTAAAATATGCGTGGTCTTAATTACTGGTTTATAAGCGAGCTTTTCACTAGAACGTTCACTTTTAATGAAGCCATTGACTGAGGCTCCTCCGGGGAGCTATCATGGTTAAGTGGGGGCATCCATCTTCAGCCATTGGCTCGTCTGCAGACGAGTAGAGGCTCTGTCTACAGCACGCTCACCTCATATTGGCTCACTTTATCTCCACTAAGTAAAGTCTGTTGGAAGGTGCTAACACTGGCAAGAAAATACTTTTCTCCAGCAGCTCCGAAGAGGCTGAGGGAGTTTTCATCCTGTGGAGGCACCAGACACTTCACTGTGTCTTACGTGCTTAATAAGATGCTGCTGTTTAACCTGAAAAGCATCGTATTCACAACGTTCAGCGGCCTGAGAGTCAGTGGAGGCCAGAATAGTTATAATGTAAACGATAAAACTGCCTCTGCAACAATTAGCTTTTAGTCTAGCGCCATTTCAAAGAATTTAATGGGGAGCCTTCAGAAAAAGAAAAATGATTACTGTATCAAATAATAGATAAAACAATATTTTTCCATCAAGGAATTTCTATGAAATGGATATATCTAAGATGTCAATTTCATTCCAGTATTATGAAGGATGGGGGGGTTCCTTTTGCAATAAATTCTTCATTAATTCAATTCTAATTTTCCTCTGGTTCCTATTTCTACTATTGATAGTTCCACTTCTTAATACCTCGGATAAGGGGGAGAAAATCATTGCAATAACTCAGTGGAGACTGTGAGCAGCAGATAGGATCTAAATATTACCAATGCCAAAAGAAGTGTGAAGTCTGATGAACATTTCAAAAGAACAATTCTTTATGGATCAGCTAAATCTTTTCCACTTTTTAATTAAAAGTAAAGAAAATAGAAGTTAATTATCCTGTAAAGATTAGCTGGTGGGCATCTTTCTGTAAATTAGTTCTAATTAAAAGGAAATTGTCAAATGACATTCAAAGCACTGTCCTTTAAAACACAGACCGAGATGGGCTTTTTTTCCCTCCCCCCCCCAGCCTCCCTCCTAATTCTTGATCTGGCCATGTGAAGCTTCTTGCTGGAAGATTAGGATTCTGCCAGTGCTTCAGACAGCGCGCGCACACGCACACACACACACACACACTCCCTGCTCCCTAGCACGCCTCTAGCACACTGTGAAATACTGCTGCATCAATGGGGAGCTGGTGGCTGCTGGAGATAAATACTCTTCATTGATAAATGATTGCACTGATTAACTGCTTGAAATCAGGCTTAAACTGTTATATCAGGCTGATATTGGCTTTTTATGACATATCTGATGTTGGGCATGTGCTCCAGTGCAGTGTAAAAACCTGCAACTTCATTTATTAAGTTCACTTTGATCAGAAATGTGTTCAGTTTCACAAAGGCAATTGCTGAATAGAGAGAGGATGGCTTGTGAAGGAATAAAAATCTGGGGCAAATAATAAAAGCTGTGGCATACAGTGGTTATATTTAAAGATATTACACATAAGCACAAGATTTTGGTGATCAGTAACAAGAAAGCAGATGAATATACTGAAGCTGCCTTGGGAAATATTTTCTTTATATTTTGTAAAATGTGAGAAAACAGTGGAAAATGTACCAGAGCCCAAGATGACATCTTAACATTTCTCGCTTTAACTGACCAAAACAGAAAGATATTTAATTTACTATAATGTAAGTCAAGTAAAAACAGCCAATCCTCACATTTGACATGTTGGAACCAAAGAATGTTTGATTTGTTTTTTGGGCTGAAAAAAAATTACTTACTATGATTAATTAATTATCAAAATAGTTTCTTTCTGGCAACTGACTAATAGATTAATTGACCAATCACTTCAGCCCTAATGTCATTACCAGCCTCCTTCCTTTCCTGCCACCAAACAAAAGAACACAGACATACTGTATGAACACGCACAACACTTAAACAAACCTCCACTATCACCACTTCTCAAAGAAATGATGAATCAGTCTGAGTTGTTATGTGTCTACTGTAGCTTTCATCTGGTTTCATGTGGATTTCATCATTCATTGTCTAAGCTGGGCTGTTGCTCCCTTCCACTCGCATTGTACAAAACTGGATTCCAGCAGTATAGTTCGACGGAAGAGAGAGGAAAACACTGCTGAAGCCCCTCCATCTGCTCTGGCTAATGATGATGCTCTCCGTGGCCTGGAGCAGAACTGTGTGAGGGAGATTTACACCCATAATACCCCTGGGGCTCTGAAGCTGCACTGCACTCCAAAACACCGTCACTCCATCACTTTCTATATGATAGCTTGCAGAGCAGGTAACAATGGACCAGCAACAATGTCTTTTTGTATTACTGACAAGTGCCTTATTTGGTTGACATAACCCGCCTTGGTGTCTGAGGAGTGGCACTAGGCTTACAGGAAAATGGATGACAGCTACACCATTGAGACATTGTGCAGTTGTAACAATCACACTAGACTATGTTTTTAAAAAAATACCCAGCAGTGTGTGATATGAGGCAAGCAGCGACTAAAGGAGAGGTGGCTGTCTTTGCAATGCACTAATTGGAATGACAGCAGGAAGGGAAAAAATCAGGTATCACAGTGAACTAAACTGAAAACAGCTGCCTTTTTCCTTTTCCTCTATTATAAAGGTTTATAAGTTGTAATTGCCCTTCAATTTGGGAGCTTTAGACCCACTATAAAGCTGTGTGTGGGACTAGACTTGACATCTATCTCCTGAAACAAGTGAGTTAAACGATGAGAGGCAGAAAGAAAGACTATGTGCATGTGTGTGTCTGTGTGTGTGTGTGTGTGTGTGTGTGTGTGTGTGTGTGTGTCAGAGAGAGAGAGAGAGAGAGAGAGAGAGAGACTGCAGGGGAGATGTAGAGAGCTGCACTCCTCAGGGATTGAGTGTTCACACACAGTAAATGGAAGTGGCACAGCTCTGACCTTTGAGCCGCAGCATGCGAGTAAAGTGAAGGCGCTGTCAAAATATTGCTTCAGAAATGACAATCCACCTCGCCAGTCCCAAGTCTTGACACGGCAGGCAAGTGGAGAGCCGTAACCTGCTGATCCCGACATTACAAATGAGGGGATTATCATGACAACAAACGGCAGCTCGACACGTTGCATACCCTAAAGATATTCTGGCATTGCCCCTTATTATCAGCAATGTCCCACACAGATAGCCAGCGATGGCACCAAAAATCGGAAGGAATAGGAGTCGTTATGTGTCAGAATGCCACATAAATTTTCAAATCAGGCTTTTCTAAATAACTTATTACTACTGGCATCAACTTTGCTGTTATGATATTACACTTACAGCTTCCGGACGTGGGATTTGGCAGTAGAGCAGCTTCTTCGCATCTTCATTTACACCCATGTAATACTCAAGTCCACAGAGAATAAGTCAATCGTAAAGAATACCAAAATATCACAAGCAAATTACTAGTGCACTGAGAGGAAGCTTGTGAGGAACAAAGACAGGCAGCCATAATTATATCTTGGCGTGTATGGCATGTCAATGGGCCACCTTCGTTCTGCAGGGCATTCCCCTGGGCCCCTCAGGCATCAAAATGATGTCCAAATTATTTTGTGCTCTATTGCAGCATGGTGCGATTATCATATTTACTGGTGGTGCATTATGACAACATTGATGTTTACACCTGTCTCTGTGAGAAGGCAAGGTTTACACTCTGTAATTTAGCAAATGTACAGTATGCATATGAGCTTGTTGGCAGGGATTTAAATTAGGTCAGAAATGGAATACATCAATAGCAACCCATATGTGCATCTTTCTTTTTCTTTTTTCTCTCTCCCCTCCCCAGCCTTCTTTGCTCAGAAGCTTGGCGATGAAGCAGCTTGACGACTGCAGAAGTGTGATATGTGCAAATCACATTTGCAGATGAGCTTGAAACTCCCTTTTAATATTCAAGATATCAGACATCCTGCACTGAGAAGCCCGCTAAGACGCGATTCGGAGGAAAAAAGCAAGATCCACGTCATTAAGGGAATCGTTAGAGGCTCGGTTTACATTTTACATATTTCACAAAAATGTACAACCAAGTAAAAACATCACCAGTTATCTGTGATAACAATGCAAATTTTTGTCAGAGAGCGCATGAAGATTCTGTCAAAATCCAAAGTCGCTCAGGTCTTTCTTTTCTTTTCTTTTTTTTCCTTACTGGCTTAACACCCTCAGCTTATTGGCGCTTTGATTTCTTTCATATTTTTTCCCTGAGAAGTCACACAGGCTTGTGGAGTCAAAGACGGTGAAAGGTATGTTTGCCACGAGGCACAGGAACACGTGTCCCCATTGCCTGCCAATAGCTCATCAAACACACACGCCTGTGGATGGATGCAAGCCCGGCTGGCGTTTAGGACGTCTAAACAGCATCCGCTCTGCCACATAAACCATCGCTGACTCCAGTTTACTTGCTTCAGACAGAGCCACAAAGAACAGCCCCTGTTTTCTGACCATTTTCTGCACGTAAATGTACCGCAAAGACAAAACCGCTACCGTACTGCAAGGTTGCATTTTTCTTTTCAAATACCTGCTCCTTTGTGGTGTACAGTGGCTCTCTGACAATAATTTTGCCTCTTTTACAGCCTCAACTTTTTCACTGGATGACAGAATGTAGCCCCTGCAATTTCCCCCTACCTCCTTCATTTCCCCGTGTCTTAGCCCTGCGCCAAATTTGTCTCTGTGCCATTTTAATTACAGCCAAGGCAATCTTTATGGTGGTATTCTGCGAGAACACCAATCTGCAAAAAAGGTGATAAGTAGACCCGCCACCCAGCTTTGGTATCAGTAATAAACAGACACTTAATTGAATAATTTGACCTAAGAGGCTGATCCTGCGAAGTAGCATGTTGGAAAAATTATTTTGAATATTGAAGACAGTTCAGTGTTTTGCATGACGCCTGCAGTAGGAGAACACACAGTGGATTTGGCTGGTTGCCCGCCAACTCGCCAATGTGGGCCATGGTGAGTCTTTACAGAACAGATAAGTGAGCCTTTGGTATCCTGGAAGAGCTCTGATGTGTGTGTGTGTGTGAGTGTGTGTGTGTGTGTTTTGGAAGGGTGCTTGTGTGTGTGTGTGTGTGTGTGTGTGTGTGTGGTGGGGAGGTGTGGGGGGTGGGGGTGACACATGTATGCATGAGTCTGTGTGCAGGCGTGTGTGTGCATGTGTCCGATATGTACTAAGGGGGGAGGGTGAGGAGTGTGAAGTGTGCCCACTCAAGGTCCATCTCCAACTAGCAGCCACATGGGCACATCCCCCTGGGTCCCGTTGCTGCACACACACACATGAAAACACACACACAGCAGCTTTCTGCAGAGCCTTAGAGACAATGACTCGTGGCCCCTTCCTGTTTAAGGATAGCTGTCAGAGGATGATGGCTCCGATTCAACACTGCAGCAGGTTTGCACAGAGCTCCCTGATAAAATGGAAAAAAGCAAAAGCCTCCACTCTCTCTCTCTCTCTCTCCCTCTCTCTCTCGTTCTCTCTCCATCACTCTCCCTCTCTCTGCACAGTTCAACACTGATTTGACTGCTAGCATAATTTTGCAGAGGAGACTATTTGCAGATGCAGCAGAGTTATCAATCCGAACAGACACACAATCCGGGTCCAATGTCACTTCTCCTCATTATGTTAATGGTTAATACATGCAAATGAAAACATTCCGGCAATTTGATTTCTTTGAAGATAGTTTGCATATTGTCTTAGCCATAATGATGGTACACTTTCTCCCCAGCTTCGATTTATGCAAGGCTAGTTAGTTCATTTTTATCAGCTCTGAGTTCATTTCTAGGGCTACTGGAATGTGTTTTCCCCTTCCCCTCACTATTTAACTAATTAGGATTCAGGTACCATAAGCAGATTTTTCACGCTATTGGTGTTTTTCTTAATTAAGAAACAAATGAATTCTCCCCAGCAAAATAGATGGAACAACGGGATAGGGTGCCAGGGGCCAGATGCGGCGCTTCTTAATTAGAAGTCACTCCATTGTCTGAGGTTTTTTAATGAAGCTCCAATCTAAATGGATATCAAAAAAGCTTCTAGTGAAGAAAAAACACACACACACACACCGGCCATTTAAAATAATAAGGAAATAAAGATAATGAAAGACAAAAGATATGTACTGGCAGCCCCGGCTCACACCTCCAGTTCAGTGCATGCAGTGCTCTCGTCACCTTTGGATGAGCCCTATTAAAACAGCTCGATCCCTTGCCTGCCCCCCGTCTGCCTGCAGCCATGTCTAATGTTCTGCCAAGCCAACAGTGAAACACTCTCTTTTCAACTTCTCATCAAAGGTGGAAGTTTCATTACCCCGTGGACGGTTATCAACTAACTATTACTGAAAACTGTTGCAGCTGTCAACTTCCTGTCTTGCCTTGAAAAACAGTGGAGGCTAGCTGAATCCATACTTATCATATCAATGTCATTTGTGATAGGCTGATGTTTTGTACAAGGAAAGCCAATGCAAAATTTCCAATTAGCTGGAACAAATTGTCACTTCAACACAATATGGAAGATAAAAATTGTGGTTTGCAATTAGATTTGAGCACCTGTGATGCATGTGTGGTGTAAAACTAAGGAAACAGTGCAGATGGAGCAAGAGTAAAGTTTGACATTAATTTGCAGGAGGGCTTCTTTTTTTCTTGTGATGTTCAATCATCGCTGATGCTGCTGTGCTGGTAACTGAAGGCGATAACATCGTGGCTGTTTTTGACTGAAATAAAACCCGTAGCATGCCCATATGTGCTGCCAACCCCATCAGTTCTTCTTCAGACGGCATGGCTTAGGAGCTCCCAGAGGATGGGCCAGTGCCCACTGATATGGGCCCAGCAACCGTCTTGTTCAGGCCAAGTATCCCTGTGCCCAGGGGCTGTGCCATCAATGCCATGACTTGTGCCAGACTGGATCCCACCCAGCAATCCATTTCAAAGGCTTTTTTTATGGATCAGGTATGCAGTGTGATTTTCCTTTCCCTTTGTAATGTGCCGTGTCAAAGGCGAGCTAGGCTGACTTTAAAGTCATATACTACTTTTTTTCCGCCTTTCATTTGGGAAGGAGACATAATTGATTTCTGACTTTCCAAATGTCAAGTTGGAAGAGATGAGAAAAAAGAGCAATGTCCTAAAAAATCAATCGGCGACATGAGCAGTTTGATTTGGATGGTATTTAGTTTTTGGGACTTTTATTTATAAGTTGTTAATCAATACTGAGGAAATACTAAAAATTTCAATTTCCAGTCCAGTCAAAACTGTCTTCTTGTGTCTACAGACGAAATCTTGAGCTGTACAGAATGATGTGCAGAGTCTGACACTATATAGTTGTTTTCACGTTCATTGTTGAAAGTGTAAATTTTTTCTACGCTCACCTAAAATCTGATTTTAACAGGCGACTCTAACCTTTGTGACATCACAAGCATTTTGGGATCCAATCCAGTGTTCAGCACGTGACGTGGAAACTTGAAGCCTGCAGTCCACATATACTAAGAATGGATTTGTTGTCTGAAACAGCAGACATCTTATGTCTAGTAGTGTATGTGAAATGAAATGAATTTTTAATGAAGGAGAAGGACTAACTGCCATTCTAAGGATTTTAATGTGGTAATTATATATTTTTTTCTATTAAAAACATTTGAAAATGTTTCTAAATGCCTTAATAAATGTGTTGAATGGATCTTTATGTCATCATCTAAATAATTCCCAGGGGAATTGGACTTTAATGGAGAATACCTTGAAGAACAAATGTAATAGCTTAACACAGTATTTATATCATCGTTTCATCATATGCTTATGCAGAATATTTTAGTGAAATACAGTTTCCTGATTAGGTTCTCTGGGTTCATGGAGTGAAAACAGATATTTTTTACATAGAAGCAACTTTCTTAATAAAAAGTCACATTTTTAAAACACCTCTATTTATCCACAAATTACCATAATCCTCCGGATGTTCACTCGTGTGCTCTCTCTCGTTTAGAGCATTACTTGTTTATTTATATCTGTGAATGAGATTAGAGGGGAAGATTACTTAGCGCAGACACATGAATAGCGATCAAAGACTGGAGGATAATGTAAGTCTTTCAGTGATTGCTCAGCTCTTTTCAAATCTACCGGTGGAGTATTAGAACAATACAAGTGGCTGTGCTCCATATAGTGTGACAACAATAATACAAAATCCTCAGGGAGTGAACCGCATGTAAACACTCCAGATCAGCACACAGTACACTGGCATAAAGTGTCCTCTAATGCAGCAAAAATTAGCTTTGATCCTGACGAGGGCACAGCAAAGTAGCAATCAGTTCAGTTGAATGACATCACTTGTCGGACATAAATGTGGTTTGAGGCACGTCTGGCTCAGTATCTGTATGCAGCAATGTGTTTTACAGCCTGCACTGTTTCTAGAAGCTCTGCTGGGGAACATCAGCCACAAGGAAACAAGCAACATTATGTCCTCCTGATTATTCCAAACAAAAATGTGGACACAAATATGACACTCTCTCATCCAGATGATTTATGAAGAACGTTCTGACAGCTGAATTGTCTTTTATTCAGTCTGTATGTGCTGCGCACATTTGGAGGAAGCACTAGTCCAGCCAATTATCGGTGGCAGGACAGAGAAACCTGTCACTTGGATATACAAGACAAATGAAGAAGGGACAGCACGGCAAAACACCAACAAATGAATCTTATAAATGCACACATGCATACAGTTGAAAAAAAAAAAAAGAAAAACAAAATGAGAACCATCGGCACCAGGCTACAGTTTTGACAAGCAAACTTTGCAAGGAGAATTTATTTGTAGCTGCAAATGGAGGGATGGATCTTAGGACCAGTTGGCTAATTATTTATCCTGCTGGCTTTATGGCTCTCATTAATTTCCCCCCTCTTTCTCTTTACCTTCCATTGAAAGTCTGAAGTCAACCTGCATCTGGTGCTGATAACGCCGAGGTCTAAGCAGCCTCACAGCTTCCCCTCTAACCCACCCACATGCAACTCCACCAGAGAAAAGGAACAGCTTTCACACACACTTGCTGGATAATACCATTAGAAATCGCACTCAAATCCACAAAGATGTGCTCGCTGAACAAGGAAAACATACAGTATATTGAGATTGGTTGTGCTGCATCTCTTAATTTTGTGGGTAATATGCCAGCCCTGTTGTATGTTGCAAAGCAAAGGAGATGCTGCAGAGAAGGAGCTTTTTGGAGAGCAAGTGCAGGAGCAGAGGCATTGGAAAGATCATTTACTTTTTAAATGCTGACAGAAATATTTCAAAAGTGAGTATCAAGTGCTTGGTCAGATTCTTAATCTTGTCTATTGACTCTTTGATCAGATTTTTCTTGTTTCATGAATGGTAACTTAAAATTTCTAACTTTAGACAATATGTTACACAGGCAGAGTTTTTAGGCAGTTATTTTGTGTTAAAATAAAAATAGAAAAGAGTTCTTTAGAATAAGTTTATATTCCTCATAAAAGTGTATTGGCATTGGTACAGAACAATACCCAACTGTATAAAGAAGAAACAAAATGAAGGAAGGATAACGAGGTAAGTCTGCTTTCCCTTCCCTCAAACCCTCTCTCTGATGGTCTCCCTGCTTTACCCGTTTATTGGTTCATGGGGTTGAATAAGATTGGCACATTCTTGTAATTTGGTGAGATCTTTGGTCTGAGCTGAGTCTATTCCGGCACCTTCCACCCTCTCTGTTCAACTTCCCTATTGCTGCCCACCACCCTCCTCCACCCATAGCTGTCCATCACGTTCACCCTGCAACAACAATGAACGCCAGACCCTCACTTCCAAGGACCTCATCGTCAATCCACCGAGGAACCAAACGGCCAATTTGAGCCATTTCTTCCAAGGAGTGAACTGATAGACTCCACACTGGTCACACTTTCAAACGCAACAGAGAGACACAGTGGGCGAGAAATGCTGAAAAGCAAATATTGTGGACTTCTGCTGACTTCAAACGGCAGTCAGATGGCACAGACTACCTAGGCAGTAAAGAAGCAGCATTACACACAGCACAAGAGAAAGGGCCTAAAGAACTCTTGGTGATTGCTTTCATGTTTGTCTTTACAGGGAACCCAGAGCATTCATTTCTCTTCTTCTATGCAAAGGAAAGTAAACATGGCACTCTCTGCAGGCTCATGAAATTGAACAGTTCTGAGCATGACGGCCATTTCTTTCTTGTGTTTTAGAATTAGATGTGTTACCTCCACCACAGCTGTGAAATAAATATAGTTTTTAAAAATGCTTCAAAATGAATTTTCATTTAATTCATGATACATATTTCACGCTAAATCTCTCACCATTGATGTACCATTCCAGTAAACCTAAGTTTTTTCAGAACTCTTGTTCCAACAGTTCGACACACACACACCAATGTAAACACAAACTTAATGGGGAAAAAAAACTTAGGCCAGTTAAGTTCTATTTGAGTGCCCACAACGCCCCGGTGATGCTCTCCTGCTGTCTTATTGGACTATCAGTGCTCAGGGGTCATGGGCCTGGCCAGTCAAGATAAAACAAACCCTGATGAAATGAACCATGTGGGAGCAGAGAGGGCTGCTCTCTACTGATGGAAGAAACCCAGTCACTCTGAGAGGTGAGAATGTAACAGTGTCGTATTGACCTGAGTGACCTGGCCCACTGCTTGAACTCTACCACACTCTGCTTAGACAGGAGAGAACAGACAACTGGGCTTTACTCACACAGTGGAAGTGTGTAGGCCAAGGCAAACGATTAATTATTTAGCAATTGAATAAATATGTAAAATACAATAGAATTTCATTTTTGTTTCCTACTTCATACTTCCACTGCACTGAACAAAGGAAATATTTTACAATATTTTAATTAATGTAACAGCTAGTGTTCTTAGTTACTTTGAAAAAAGATTTACTCATAAAATAAAAGATAATCGAATCTTATCTAACTGCGTGTTAGATAAGATTCGATTGATGTAGTTGATGAGCTGTTGATGAGCTGACTTTTCAGGGTTTAATTGAAACTGAAAAGAATTATTTTGCCATGAACATTTGAAGTTTAATGAGAGACCAACTATATAACTACTATTTTAAACAATGTTTTGGGGGATGGAGGAAGTGAAGCATCTGAATAATTCGATCACCACTGAACCTCGTGTCAGCAGCAGACCATGGGTCTGAGAACACCTGTACATGTCAGTCTGACAGCTGCTCAAAATCTCATATTAACTGATTTCATTGATTGATTTCATTACAGTCTGACTGACATTTCCTCTGGCATGCCATTTATTTATCACTGTCACTGTAGTAAGAAAAACTATCTTCATCTCTCTGCCAGACACTGACATTTTAAATATTCAGACAGAGTCTGACAAAGTTGGAGACTGACAACAACAAGGGCAGTTTTCAATATTCCATGCTATTTGATTGAGCCGCTGACACAAATAGTTATTTGCTACTTTCAGATCAGAGACATGCACTGTACCGCTATCATTGAGCTGGTCAATATACATCACTTCCACCCAAAGGATTACACCTCTTATCTGAAATGATATTCAATAAAGTATGACCGCAGAAATACAGAGTGGAGTGTTCTTGCTTGGATCTGGCTTATACTGTGAAAAAAAAAAACACACTTTATTGGAATTAAGATCCAAGTCAAGATTACCTGAGGAAACAGCAGTTACATTTCTGTTCCAGTGCCACGTCCTACACTTTATTCTCCGCTGCCTGGGGACTAAGCCAGGGTGCACTGTTCCCCACAAGCCACGGGGGTGTAATAGGATGCCTTTTTGAAATATATAGAGACGCCCCAGCACCTTCCACAGATCATAGCATGGGCTAGGTCGTTCGGTGAACAATTTTGTGCTTGTATATTTGGAAGGAGAAACTAGGTGCTGTGTGCACCTACTTAATATGGCATTGCTGAAATGCCCCACAATCCAAAAAGTCAGTGAGGCAACAACAAAACTTTCCTCAGGGCCCTCTGTGATGCTCCGCGACTTGTAATATCACCAAGGTGTATGGGATGATGATACCACTCAGTCATTTATGCTGCCTAATTAGCTGCTGCAACTTCCCTCCCAACTGCCGTGCCATCCATTCAGAGCTTCTAGCAAAGCAGTAGTCATTAGCTACAGTGGGTTGAAGTTAACTCCACTGCTGCCAACATGTTAGACTCTACTGAATGCGATCTGGAACAGAAGCAAGGTGTTTTGATTTTGCCCTGTATGTGTTTTATTTAAAGATATAAAGTGGGATTGTGGAATTGTAACCCAAATATTAAAATAACTGCTGTGCTGTCATTACACATTCTCTTTTCATTTTCATTGTTTTATTTTTCCCTGACATCAAATCCACCCTTAAAACACACGCTCACACTCACTCACCACCCGCCAACCAACAGCTCTGCCCTGTATAGCTTTTCTTTTCTTGTCGGGAATTTGATAAAGTGAGTGTGGTTAGAGCACTTGGGCTGAGGATCTGATGAGAAGTGTGGGGCCTGTCGCACACAAACACACACACTATAAGTACATTCTAATTAGCTGATGTATGCAGGACCTCATCCACGTTGGAGGAGTATCAAAAAGCAATCAACGCCCCATCCCTGATGAGCTCAGAGAGACACAGAGATCCACATTGTCTATGGAAAGATGATGCATGGCTGGACCTCGACTCGGCTTTCCAAACCATCATAATGCCATGCAATCACAAGACATTATGCACAGATCTGAACCCCAAAGCCACAGGATAGAGAAAAAAAAGGGGGGGAATATTGAGTTCATAATTCAAAAGCCTGATTATGATGGTTGCTCTTGTGAAAAGCTGCTGTGGAGAGCCAGAAGTGGAGGAATTGGCCAGCAAGTGCCACAAAAAATGATTATAAATGCAGAGGAGAAACGTGTTTAAAAAACTGTCATGATATACAGCACAGATAGCAGAGAAATCAGCAGAGTTAGGATGACAGCTCGTTGCCATGGAAAACTGAAAAAATTAAGTCAGCGGCAAGTGTATGAGGAGAATTTATGGAAGTGATTCTTCTCAGTGGAGAGAAATCAAATAGAAATATCAGCCACAGTAGAACTCTACGTTATCAGCATGAAATGGTGCAAAAAAAAAAAAAAAAAAAAATCAAATATCCTAAACATACAATCTAGGATTTTGTCAGCCATTCATAATCTAATTTGACCTGGAGCCATACGGCCGATTCGTCTCAGTAAAGACCATAGGTGTTTTAGCTGCAGGCTCCAAAGGAGAGAGGCATGTGTGTCACACAAAGACCATCGGTTAGCGACGTACCGAAAGGGACTCTGTATCACCATCTTATCTTCAAAGGACTGGGCAGGGGCTCAGGGGAGCTGTGCCACCGCCTCGCCTCCACACAGACACACACAGAGGGGGGATTTGGACCTGCAAGCAGGAACCAGAGATCTCTCGGCCGGCACCCAGGCCTGGACCCTCCTCCAACTCGCCCGCGGAGAACAGGCAGGGTTCCTGCACACGCGGCACGACATCAGTGAGCTGATCCCCCCTCCGACTCACCACCACCACCCTCCTCCTCCTCCTCCTCCTCCTCTCCCTCCCTCTCTCCCCTGCAAACTCCCTCCACCGACTGCCTGCCTATTTGCTTCCTGGCCTCAGCTTGACGGAGGGGATGGGATCTGAACTCAACTTAGACACAGAGTTTCCACATTTCACAGATGGCCGGGAGAGGCTTTGCATGGAGGTGAGGAAACAGAAAGAGAGAGAGAGAGAGAAAAGAGAGAGAGGGAGAGAGAGAGAGGGGGAGAGAGAGGGAGCCTCATCGCCGGCGCCGAAGCGGGGCCGATTTCACACCACGGTAGTGTGCGCTAAAGCAGGCCGCCGTTAATCCACTCACTGAGGGGAAGGCCTGGAGCTATTCCGCCGCCCGACCGCCATCTCCCTCCACAAAGCCATAAATGGTGCATTATACAACTGGGCTTCAGAGACACTGCTGATATGCTGATAGGTGGCGGACAAAGACCAAAGCAACCACAGGAGCGGAGCCACATGCAGGACTGAGGGCCTTAGTGCCAGAGCAGAACAGCACACGTCTATTCAGGCATCATCTCTCAAACGCTGTACTCGCTGAGGTGTGGACTGTTAGAGTACTATATCTCCACTTAAGATCGGGGTTCGTTCAACCTCTGCATTTGGCCCTGAGACACAGATGGACATGCACTAACACTCCCTCTTCTTGTGCTCTGCAACAAAATAGCTTTTACCCCCCCCCCCTTTCCATTCTTTGTGAATTCATATCTGTGAAGTTACCAAAAGTCTTGAAGATGAGTCTTTGAACTCATGAAAGGCAATCATTTTGAATGAAAGGAGACAGGAAATATATAAACATGGGGGAATTTAAATAAATTGCCACAAAGAAAATCAGGGAGAGGGCAGTGAATTATGTAATGATAAGACAGCCACCAGCCTAAGCCACAAAATGAGATGTTTTACATGAAACGAACAGTGGTCTAGATTAGAGAGCCATCCTGTTTAGACATGAAGCCAATTGGGTTGATATCCCATGTAGAGAAAATTTGAAAGATAAGTGGGAACTATGAGAATTGTTATAATCCAACTGTAACAAAAAGCTGAAGTATATTGGCTTTTCCCCCCAGAAGCACTGCACGATAAACATCTTTGATGAAAGAAGTTCATTACTTGTGCACTGTGTAATATAACATGCTGTATTATGTGTCTATGCCAACCTACAGTGAGGCAAGCTCTAAATGAAGCCTCAGGCACTTAATGGACATCATTAGGTGAAAACATATAAGAGATAATTATGGTAATTACAAATCCCTTTTATTCGCCCTGAGTCTTTGACAAGAAGGTTGTCATATCAACCACTTCAAACAAACAAAGAGTTGTTGTCTCTTCCCCTAAATGATGTCCAGTTCCATTTGGATGGGAATTGTCTTTGGATTATCCTTTTTATTGTTTGGTTAGTGGCTCTCAATGAGGGCTACATTTCTTTCAATAAAAAACTTGATTAAAACAAGTGATTCACAATAGTAGATTTTGACTTGCATTTGCACAGCCACTTCATTACAAGTGAGACCTTGATCTTGAAAGCAGGCCCATACAAAGCTAATGGACATGTCTGTTATGTCTATTAGAGATGAACCTTCAGAGGAACCAAGGCCTTCTATTCAATATCACAGGCATCACAACGGGCACCCAAGGCCTGTCTTATTAAATTTCAGCTCCCTAACAATATCAAAAAGCAACAAAATGACAAACACTGGCAATATGATGGAATGTTAAAAAATATCTTCCAAGAGTTTGTTTTGGTTAAACTTAATCCAAGAGTTACTGTTATTTTTGCAACATGGGGTCAAATGCAGAACAACCCTTGTCACTTTATCTTAGTGATATACCATATAAGCAGCAAGAAGAGATGAAATGCATGGAACATCTTTATGGAGAGACTGAGAGGCAATCGTGAAAGACTTGGGTGTTTATTTACAATATGCATCCAATCATCCTTTGTCACAGTTCCATGTTCGTCTTTTTCCGAAACCACAGAAAAACACTCACTGGAGATTCCATTTTTGGCCTCTTTGCAACACAAACTCATAATATGGTGCAGTCTTATCAGATCCTGCTTACAATAACAGATTCACTTCGAGTCAGAGCTGTTGTTTAACTTATTCAGTCCCATGGGAAAATTCAGTTCAAACACGTCAGGAGACATCTGCCAGTCCACAGCAGCTGATGATGTCAACGGGTCCCTGCTCGTACCAGATTCCTGCAGCACTTTCAATCATTCCTTGTGAGATTACTGCAATAGGATATTACTGTACAAACTATGACCATGTGTCCTGCTGCCACAAAGCTTAGCAACATATTACAGTTTGTCAAAGCAAGCTATTGCGAGGGAGAGATAGATACAGAGAGGAGGAGAGAAGCCATTGACCTTTGTGTCCTTCATATTTGCCTAGCTTCCCCTCAACCCCAATCTTAAGAGTGAAATCATCTGATCCCAAACTAACTGTCAACTGGCTTGTGATGGTGGCAAAGCCAGCAGACATCAATCAATCAGATTTTCTCCTCGTCTATCAGAGGAGGCTTTTTTTCCTGTTTTGCCCGGGCTTATCATCTGACCCAGTTGTTATCCTGTTTCTGAAGCTTAAAAAACTTGATTATGGTCAAATGTGTGTCTCAGAGATTCACAGGCACACCCTAGACTGAACCAGAAGGGAAAATAATTAAATAAATATATATTCTTAGTATTTCACCAGAGAAATGAATGCGGGATGTAATGATTGTAGTTTTTCAAAACGAGGCTCTTAATTCTACACTCATGCTGGAAATAAGGAGTTTGAGCCAGTTATCTTTGGTTTTCAGGAATGCGTGATTGCGTGAACCCAAGATAAAAATCCAATCTGATATCATAAGACAAAAAGGCATTTTAGTTGGCTACAGCACTTGCTCAATGTCAACAGTTTTTAGTAATTACTAGATAAGCATTCTCTGAAATACACAGAGAAAGAAAATTGGCTGAGTCTGAAATAATAGCGGCTGCATCTCTCTCTGGATGTTTATTCTGTCACTTCACAAAGCCTGCTTTGAAATAATAAGAAGCAGGAGATGTGCACTTTGCAACACGTCACTCCTTTCGTCAATGTCCAATATCGCACACGAGTTGTCTAATCTGATTTGCATAATTTACTGTAAATATAATCGATCACCGTCAAAGCGTTCCAATTGGAATACGGCTCCATTATGGCTATTTCTGTAGCCTTGCTCACTGCTAATCATACGCAGGCAGATATGGCCACTGATCACATGATGTGTAAGCTGTGTTGTCAACAGCTTTAGCAGCTTTGCAATGGTGCAAATCAAAACATAGCCTCTTTAAAGTATTAACATGTTTTGAAGTTTGTTTTATATTTTCAGCATATTTGACATAAATTGTTTATCTATTTACAAAGCTTTGTCATTAGTGATTTTCCACTGAAGCCTTAAGATGCTATGTGTTTTGTGTCATTCGTCTGGCGGAAAATGCTGATGTACAAATTGAACTGAAAAGCTTGTTACTTAATCCTCTGTTGCCACCTATCCCTTAACTATAGAGCCTGCTGCATTTCATTCCAATGCAAAGTTCTGCATCAAGCTGCCCCCCACAAATACATCCTCAGTAATTCCTGCCAAGCCAAAGATTTACACTGAACAGCTATTAGGACGTCACTTTCTGGTGTGCCAGCTACTCTCCTGCTCTGGAAATGGTGCTCACCAAATTATCCCCTGTTGTTATCATCTCTTTAAAATTTCTATTCCACGTATTTTTTTAATTACTGAAACAATTTATGTGGTTTAATTCAAACTCAAGGCCTGGCCAATAATTTTACTGTACATTGCTGAAAACATACTGTGACAATGCCTGCTGCAAAACGTGAGTCATTTCCAAGGAGTCCCTTTCCTTTCTCTCATCCAAGATTCAGTCAAAACCCTGATATTAATTTTGACATATTCCATGAAAATGTTTTGATTAACTGTGGCTAATTAAATTGAAATAAACAAAAAGAATCTTAATACAAACATAAAAGTTATTTATATTCCTGCAATGGAAGACTGACAGACTTTATTTCTTGAATATGGCAGAGGCAAGTTGCTGTTGCAGGCACAGAGCTGTTTCTCTTCTAAGCTATGGAGATGTCAAAGCATCACACAAATGTGATGAACCCAATATCCATATCCATGATACATCAAAACCTCGGCATGGCACAAAAATAACTGCAATACCTCAGGAGCAACCTCAGAAATCCCCTTAATTGAGCAATATCTTCATTCCTGATCCATGTGCATCACCAAGGTGAAAAGGGACTGTGCAAGTTAAATGAAAGAAGAATTCATGATGTGTGGCGGCCTCCCTTACTCACCCTGGCTATTTCCCCTCTTGGCAGGGGCCAAATAGAGAATGTTAAATGAGGCAATTGTGTCCCGGAGGCAAAAAGAGGAAGAAAAAAAAGCAGGCAGTGCCCCTGCTCTCTGCTCCAACCCTGAGGAGCATTCTGCAGCATGATGAGGTACATGCAAGCATCCAGGCCTGCTACCACCCAAATAGCTCAGACAAGACCTAATTTCCCATGGGAACAAGCTACTCCACTCTAATACACATAAAAGCGGACTCATTAGTCAAATTCTTAATCAAGGTGGTGTGGAACAAAAAATGTATATTTTCAAAAGAATGTTCAATGCCTGTATGGAATAATATTGACCCATACAAGAATTTACTCAGTTTTAATCAAATAGCACAGATCTGAGTACTTTATGCTTTGAATTTCAGAGGATTATGCTTTTGACACACGGAACCGCATAGTAGAAAGTGAGACTTCACAATAACTTTATAAACTACAAAAGTAACATGTTACTTACTCATGGATGCATCTGTAATAATAATGTAATGTATGACTAAAAAAAATACTCATGTTGGACATTTCTTTCACAGAAATGTGAGTAGTTTTACTAATTAATTACTGACATAATTAATGTCAGTTTTCTCTTAATACTTGAATACTTACACTTCAAGCCTTTTTACAGTGTGATATTGCTTATTTTACTTCAGTAAAAGGAAAAGGTAATCTACCTAATCTGACCATTTCTTCGATAAAATGTCAGCAAATAGTGAAAACGAATCCAAGTTCACGTTTTTAAATATCTTGTTTAGCTGGTCCAAATATTCTGTTTGCTCTCTGAAGGTGGAAGTCAATTTTTGGTTAAAAAAAATATCTTCAAGATGAGTAAATTATCAAAATTATTCATATATTTTCTGTTGATCTACTAATCCATTAAGTGATTCATTGTTTCAGCTCAAAAAAACTTTGCTTAATCACAATACCATGAGCACCATAAACAGAGAGTGCCAGGACATGAGGTAGGCCTCGGCAGCCTTTAGAAACACCAGGATGTAGAGTGTGATCTGTTAACATTCTGTGGCTGCAGGAAACTGATCTCCCCTGCAGTCCCACACTGTCAGCTATACAGACATACTCCACGGTGACACCTCTGATAATCAAAGCTTTGTCTGGGTCTTAAAAGGACGTACTTGAACAACAGCGAGACCAGAGGCCTTCTTTGCTGTAATGGCCTTTGGACATCAATATTTAAATCTTACATCTCTGTTGTGATTAGAATGCTGCCTTTCTGCTTTCTCTCTCTCCTGAAACAACAAGGTGGGGGTGAAAAAAGACTGAAATCAATGATCTTTGAGTCTAAACTAGATTCCTAAGCAGTTTGCCACTCTCAGCAGCAAGATAAGATAAACTCTCTTTGACCTGAGAGATGAAGTTGCCATGACGATCAGGGAGTCCACTTTCTCTATTGATATTTTGCTGATGTAACAACAAATGGAACTAGATCCTGCTCTTGATAATGGTGATTAATTAATACCAATATTGATCCCTACAAGCAAGAGACAAGGCTATTAACTTAAAGCAGGCTGAAAGTCAATTGTTACCTGGGGGCTCAATGGGCATCATTGATATAAAATCTAAATAAACAGAGAAGTATACGGTCAGGGACTGAAATGCACAACTAAAAAGAAAACACACAGCCGGCAGCAGTAAAAGCATTAGCAGATTGTTGTTTTTGACCTGCACATTTTTCTAAAATTAAAATTTTGCTCATAGTGGTGACGGTGCCTGAATGAGAACACAATGGTGACAGCTTGGACCAGCAGTTACTGGAATAATAGCAGTGGAATTCAGGAAAGAGGAAGATAAAGAGGAAACTGCGTGAGGAAGTGACCTCCACCTTTGCAGCAACCCTGCCCACATTTCACACTGCTGTCCAGGCACTTCAAGCTACAGCGAAAGAGAGGGCAGGATTAGGCACCGTCAGTCCATCGGCTGCCAACGCCAGCCCATCCAACACATCACACAGCGCTGTTGTCAACAAAGGAAATGGCAGCTGCTGTACATTCCTGTCCCTATAGCTGCAGAGCCTGTGACATAAGCAGTAATAGCAGAGCCGTAAATACTTTCTCTATACAAGAAGCATTGTACTTTAGACACAATGCAAAAAAAAAAAAAAACATTACAAGAAGATGACATTCATCTGCATTGTTGTTTTGTGTCAAAAGTGAAGAGGCAATTGGGGATCCTTCAGCTAAGACGAGGCAACGGCACAAGCTGTTATTGGCAGGGAACAGATGTTTGAGGGAAAGTTGGCATTCAACAACCATTCTTCTTCTGACAGAAATCAACAAGAGAAACACAAGAGACAAGGCGTGATTGTCACCCAATGAAAGAGAAACCCTTAAATATACAGGGAGGCTGGCATGCAAACATTTTTTGATTTTACACCCCCAAAACATCTGACTACTGGAGTTGCCAGCATTTGCGGGCCAGGGGTGAAACGCAGCATATAAGACTTCCACAGCACGGCTCTCCTTATGCGAGAAAGCAAAGCTGAGCAAAGTTGTAGAAAATATGGATGAGAAGTCTGTTCTCTGAGGAAAAAAAAATGTAAAAAAAAAAAAATACATCAATCTAACAGCTCAAATCCCTCTGCTAAAAGCCACATGCTCCTCGCACATACTGTGAATGCACCAATGTATACACAAGCAAGAACAGACACACAAATTCAGATACAGGATGTTGGCAGTCAATTCAGTAAACACTCCCCTTATCCCTTACTACTGTAATCTGCCTCTGATAAATGCCCCTCAAAGATAGAAACGTCACCTGATATGATAAACCGTATGCTAACGTTACATAAAGTGGCCTTATGCTAAGGAGTTGGAGAGATTAACTGTAGAGCGGAGATGGAAAAAATGGTGGCTACAATAAAAAACGACTTTTAGCACAAGCTGAGAATCTTTGTTCAGCTGTAGTTCAATTCTAGACTGACTAGTTGAGAAAAGCACAGATCTTATTAGAATAATACAAGTGTTGTACGTGCATTATATTGGATTTAAGGTAACTTGATAGTAAATACAAACAGAAGCAGCAAACAATAACAAATAAATAACTCCAAACCAGCTGGGATCATATTCCTCAATGGCCTTAATATGAAATAGTCAAACAATGTATCCAAGAAAACACAATAGGAATATCAATATCTACCAAAACATCAGTAGACCCCGTTCCAACTTTAACCACAAGGTATTATGGGTAAAAATAAATCACAATAACAAAACAAAACATTACACTGCAGTGGACAGGCTTTACAGATGTAAGATCACCATCACATGAGTCGATTAGGGATTTTGACAGTATGACATAGTGGTAAGCTCTGCAGACTGGTGCACTTGCAACTCGGGTACTATACAAACTTACTGTAAAAGACTACAGTATGGCGCTTGACTCAGGTTGGATAACGTCGAGTAAACAAGCCAGAGGAAGCAACATGAATTCTCAGATGGTCCATATGGTGAAGACAACAGTAAAGGGGAGAACACTAAGTCAGTTTAATAAGCACATTTGACATTAGATGTCCGCCCATGGCCTCAGAGGGCTGCTTCAATATGTTCCCATAAACACTGGCGGAGGCAAGCTCCCTACATCATCCAGATTCCCCTTTACGCCGTGAAACTTTGGGGGGCAATTTTACAGAAAAATTACTCTGAGGGGCCTGGTTTCAATTCAGCCTGTTCATATCTTTCCTTCCTATTAAGCATCAAAATGTTCTCCTCTCAGTACGAATAGAGGTATGGACACCACCAGCTGCCGAGGACGAGCCGGGAGGGGGGGTGGGGGGTGCGGTTGGGGGAGACAGGAGAGAGGGAAAGGAAAGGATACAGGGAGCTTGGTGGAATTCACACATCATATTACAACAGCTAATCGCAATCCGCAGAGCATCAGCGATATTTTCATCATTCCTGTCAAATTCTACTGACCCGCCTTGGAACGACTAACAATCTGGGCAATTTATTGGCATATTGGCACGAGGTGATAAGGCTAAAAACAACAGCAGCTAGCAGCTGGCCCTGGGAGATGAGCTGATAACATTGATATGTGCTCCCACACAAAACACCTCCGCCACTATCTCTTCTTTCTATCAAACTCTTATTACAATAAAAGTGTATGGGGGGTTTTCTTGGGAAAGCAAGAAAGCAACAAGGGGAGGGGGATACACACACACACACACACACACACACATATATATATATAATCAGATGTAATGTTTCACAGAAAAAAAAACAACGGGGGGAAAATACATAATTTATCACTGTATTATCGGGATATCCAGGCAGCCTAATCAAGGAGCACTGAGTGACTATTTTTTGCCTTATCATCCAAAGTGGTGGAAACGGAGAAGGAATTATCAGCCAGCTGCAGATTGCTGGGCTGGAATTTTAATGGTAATAATCGGGTTTCTGATGGTATATCTTCTCTGCTTATCTTTCCCATTATCTGGCCTTATCTCCCCAGTCATCGGAGCAAATTAATGGTGCTCTTTCAGCATCGCCTTTTTATCACCGCTCAGAGAGCACCCAAGGGGAAAGAATAAGCAAAATATTAAAATACTGCATAAATCACAATTTTAGATAACGGTCCAATGTATGCAGGAAGAGGCGGGGGGTGGGGGGGACTGCGCCCAACAACCTTTTTGTCCTTTAGAATGACTGTCTGTGCTGACTTTCTGTGCAGTGCCTCCTCGGCCTTTTTCCCAGAGTTCCCGGGGTAGGAGAGAGGATCTAGGCTCCTCGTGACCTTTATGTTTCCAACTAGAGCTTGATTATACTACTGCACACCAGCTCCATATTAACAAGATCTTACACATGACATACTAATTCACACGAGGCCAGGTCACAGTGACGAAAGTGCAACAAAAACGTTAGACTTCCTCAACAACAAAATTCGGAAGCTACAATGGGATTGGTCCAAAGATGAGTGGGCCTATCACGTCATAGGTTGTCACGCTTCTTTGTTGTTTAGAAATGGTTGCAGGTTTGTGCTGGATGCCAGCAAAAGCACATATGAACTCACAGAGCTTTAAAACAAAAGGATGTTTCTGGAAAATAATTATTTTCATTCAGCGTTTATGGCACTTACACTGTACCAAACTATACAAAATTATGTGGAAAATAAGTGCAGAAACAATGTCTATTCAAATAATACGCCTTTTCACCATCAACTAAAAAATGCAAGGTCAAAATGGTTGATTTTAAAAAGTTTAATATAACTATTTATTTTTACTGTACAGCATTAAAAAAATAAATAAAATACATATAAATAAAACACAAAACAGATCCAAATTCCAGATAAGATTTCCTTAAAAACTAAACTAAATCTAAAGTGTGAAACAATAATAATTCCGTGTAAAATAAAGAAGAGGACACGTAATGTGTCACACAATCTGTCTGACACAAATGTTGTAATGCTGTACACCAACATACACAAGCCCTCATGAATTCATGCATGTGAGCTCTCACACACACACACACACATGCAAACACACACACCCACACACGGACACACACACACACACACACACACGCACAGACAAAATGTTGCCTTAGTCCGGAGTTCTCTATAATATCTTGCAGCACAGATAAACAGTACCATAAGTACAGGACAAATTAGTGGAAGTGGTTTGATATTTGATATTCTGACCCCAGAGTAACCACAGTCTGCTTTTAGCCTCTTACAATTAAATGGACAAACTGAACACACACACACACACTCTCACACACACTATACACACATTCAGATGTCAGCTGTTTTTGAGATGTGAAAGTGTGCTCGTGTCCATGCCTGTGTGTATATGTGGGCGTGTGTGTGCGTGTGTGTGTGTATGTGTGTACAAATCTCCACACATTTAGTTACTTTAAAATTATGAAAAGTTGTTTAACACGTTTCATTTCAAATATTTATTAGGTTTAATTTCAACAATGTGAATATGACACACTTTTGAATTAATGTAGACCATGAAGTTATACTTTATTAAAATTTTTGTGCAAAAAAAAAAACAACAAAAAACCCCCCCCACTAAATTTCTGTTTCAATTTTCATTTAAATTTGAAAAGCAAATATGCTGCAGGGAGACAAAGTCCACCTGAGGAATGATACAGTTCAGTGAAATGAAAATTAAAACAAGCCATAAGTTTGTCCTCTTTTACTGCAAGACCACGAGTTACGGCTGTCAACATTAATAATCAATATTTATACCATGTATGGGCTATAGTGTGAAGTTTGAAAAAGTAAGTCCTTTTAAGTACGCACACCTGCAAGTGAGGGTGTATGTGTGAAAGGAAAAAAAAAATGAAGTGTGTGTGTGTGTGTGTGTGTGTGAAGCAGCTGAAAGTGTGTGTGTGTGTGTGTGTGAGAGAGAGAGAGAGAGACACGTGTGTGTTTCTACGTTGCAAATAAAAACATTTAACAGCAATTCATCTCATTATAGAGATTCAGCATTTATTATCGGCCTATAATTTGGAATTAGTGGTGATTAATTGGCGTACAGAGCTTCAGTCTGCACACTCAAAGTGATGCACTGTCCGACAGACAATTTTGGACGGAAACTCGAATACGGTCACATCAGACTAACAACAAAATAACTTCATTTTGCTACAACTTGGCACTGGCGGGGAAACTTTTCAGTGGGGTTTGGGTTGTAAATAAGCTCATCAAAAACACAAAATATCTGCGGAGGGAGACTGGAGCGTATGGACCGTGACAGGCAACACATGAGTGGCGATAGTTGAGCTGCTGAATCAGCTTCACAGTGGTCACTATCGTTACAATATTCTGCAAACTCCAATAAGCTTGGAGACGCTGCTGAAACGGCTAGACAACATTTTAAAAAAGAAACTTACGTTTGATCTGCCTGGGGTTGCTCTGCTTCCTTCGGGACATGCCTGCTGTGCGGCTGGTCAGTGAATCCAGGTGTAGTACTGACAGATCGATAGGTTCTGGTTCATCCAAGCAGCCGGTTTGGGTTTTTGTCTGATGGAAATTGAGAAGAAGAAAAGAAGAAGGGGGGCACCAGTACTTTTTACGCAAAAGTCTATCGTTCCGTCTGTCTTTCCTTTATCTTTCTCGTCTCTCTGGCACTGGCTTTGGCTTTCTCTCTCTCTCTCTCTCTCTTGCACACATACACACCCTCCCTCTCTCTTTCTCTCCCTGTCTCTCTCTCTCTCTCTCTCTCTCTCTCTCTCACTCTTTCTCAGCACCGTTCTCCGTGATGAGGCTGCGCTTCGCCGCGATCCGCACGGACTGACTGGGGAGGTGAAAGCGTTTCGCGCTTTTGTTTGAAGATAAGGTTTGTTCCTCCCCGGGTACCGTAGCCGCTGCCTCGTGAACTTCACTTGATCCACAATTACTTTAACTTCCAGTTGAGCCTATTAATTAGCGTTGACCTTATTTAGCACCCGTGTTTTGGGGTAAATAAAATCGGATATGGAGCTGAGCTCATCAACCGGCGCAATACATTAACTAGATAGTTAATCAATTTTAAAAAATCCTCGCACTTCATGTATTTTTAACGCATTTTAAGGACCGTGTTGCCCTGCTGTAAAATGATCTGAAACATTAATTCAACTGCTACATTTTTATGTTATCCATCACACGCAAAAAAGGAGAGAGGTTTAAGGGAGAACCCTTCAGTACCGCAGCAATTTAATACAGCATGCGGTCCTAGTCATATCATCAACAAATCTGAAACGATATTGGCAGGATTAGTCCAGTTGCAGTTTGGCCACTCATTTTCCCATAATGCACCCTGAGACTTGATCTGGATTGAGATGACCCTAAATGACTGGATCTCTTTGCCAGCAACTGATAGAGGTAACCCAAAGTCTAGATTATTTTTAACACACAAAGTATGCTATTCAAAATAATTAAACCGCATAAAATCCCGACATAAAGTCTCTGTATTTTGATGCTTAAAAACGTGTCCAACCTCTCGCTGCAAAAAAAAAAAGAAAAGAAAAAAAAAAGAAAGAAAAAAGAAATTGACACACAGTATATTTCCAGTACTCTGCTTTTTATGGTTTGTTTATTTGTCAATTTGATAAGCTGTCAATCAGGATATGAACATTTTTTTTTCTTGCCCACAATTAGTCTGCCTGTGGACAGGAAAAATATTCAGAATATTTCAAGAGAATGCGAGAAAGTGAGAAAGAGAGAGAGGAAACGAGAGCTTTCAAATCATTCAGATTTTGACTGCCATGTTCTGAATAGTTGCCCAAACTGGAAATCACTCTCTTCAATTAGCCAGTTGGACTACCAAGGAAGACAAGCAAGTGGCCTGTGAAATTATCTTGTAACCCAATTCCACAACTTTGGAATGGAGTCTGAAACTACAGAATAATTTATGTGGCAGACGGGTCAGCGGTGGTTCACCTTGAGGAGAGCATCTGTCTTGCGAACCTCCTTGGTTTGTCTCTTCCTGCACTTTGCCCTACTGTCCTCTGCTGGATAAAGTTTTTTTTTTCCCGTCTTTCTTTTTTCTTCTTCACATTGCTTTGGTCATGATGCAAAAAATAGTGATGTCAGGGGACTGTGGTGTAGTGGTAAACACAGTGAATTATGCCAATACCTCAGCTTTGTCACATTGTACACACTCACAGAGTTTCTGTTAAAAAATGAGAGAATAATGATCCAATCTAAACAAAGGAAAACTGTTTATTAGATAAAGAAATAGTGATAAACACATGAACATTAAAATTGTAAGTTTTTTTTTTTGCTGTTGTTTTTCTGTGACACTACAGACAACACACACAACAATCAAAAAAGTACAAGTAAAATTACACTGAAACCTATTAGAAGGTTAAAAATAAATCAGTCCCACACAATGTCCAAAATTACCAAGCTAAACATCCATAAGTAGCGTTTACTGGCTATATTAGGAACCAACACCAAAATCAATAATGATTTGTGGTAAGAGTAACACAGTGAGAGAGGAGAGTCAAATTGCCAGCTGAAGATTAATTTAACGCCACTCCTAAATCCTCTGAGACTGGAGCGTGGTTCTTCTCTGCTGTTCCTGAGCCCCAGTGGCTTGTTTGAAGCCGTCTTTGACTGACAGGTACAAATCTGCAAGAGGAAGAGAAAGCTTTTTTTTCACTGCTTGGACCAGATGGTTGTGATAATTAACATGATACTGTTTCCATCGCAGGGGAAATCACTGACACAAGGTTGGTCATATTAATAGGTTAAGGTATACTGTATGCTGTGGAGATGCTGCACAGTGCACTCACATAATCTGATTACAGGGGGAAAGGTCGATTTAATGTGCTAAATCATTTGATTAGAACTGCCAAGTCACATTTGGGGAATGCCATTCAGTGTCGGGGCAGTGGAGGTGGGCTGTCTGGTGGCTTCATCATGTTCATTTTTAAAGAAAATATGTTTCTGAACAAACACTGTTTGCACTGTACAGTCCTGACTGAGGACACATCAGCATGTCTATGAGCTGTATGTCTCTTACAGAGTTTGAAAATATTTTGTGAAATTGACATGTTGATATTAAATAATAGATTAAATAGATAGAAGTTTTGTCTGCTGATGTGATTATTTATTGACAGCTTTGTCAGAAACAAGAATCTGATTTTTTTTGTGGCCATAACAAGGATGGCATGGATGTGGAACACTTTCCTTCTGTTTTACCCAAATCTTACTAATTCAACTTCAAAAATAAAAAAAAAATATCACAAATTTCATAATTTGTGTCAACAAGCATGTTGTTGTATCTTAATCCTGATGGTATTGGGCCATCCCTGTACAAACTCCTAATTTATATCATTTAAACCCTTGTTTTAACATTATAAAGAAGTAAGGGACTGTACAAAAATTATTTGGGTGGGGAGGAAGCAGTTGTACTGAGCTTATGGGTCACTTTTAAGACCGTCTGCAGCCTTCATGACTTCATCGAAAATATTCACAAAGTCCACAAATGTTTACAGATTATTTGAGTATTTACAGTTGTACTACTGTTAAACGAATGGAATTATAATTTTTACATTGCCACCAAATTAGTCAAATAGCATTTAATGAGCAATTACAAATTTTTTAAAGGGCTGTCACTCCTACCTTTCATTGGCCCCCACTCCTTCTATTAATTTTCCTACATTCCCTATAAGACATGTGATTGCATCAAAAAAGAAAAGTCCATCAATTGAGTCTTAAATGATCAGCTCCCACAGTAACTTCACCAAGTGTTTGCAGTTCTTAGAAATTAAACAATGCTATCCAGATATTGTTTAATTTTTTTGACAAAAAATGAAAATGAAATTATTGCCATCTTCAACTGCTGCAATCTTCCTCTTACGCTGTTTAAGAGATGTTGCTGGGCTGAGCGAGTAATATCACTGGTAGTCTGGCATGACAAATTACTAGGTTGATTTCTTTATGGGATCACACATGTCCAGTGGCACTGCGAGTGACAGCCATCGGTTAGACGGGGACTCTATCCTTAAAGAGCAGCTTCAGCAGCTCAACTTGGACAGCAGTGTTATGAGTTTGCCTGCTGTGGTGTCACCCTCTGGCTGTTGGGGATTGGCTTGTCTCCAGAGGGTGTAAGGTGTGTGTGTGCATGCGTGTGTGTGTGTGTGTGTGTGTGCGTGTATGCACAAGGTACTGTGGGTTGCAGGGCAGGGGTGACACATATATAACTGTTTAGGTCCTCAATGTATATACAAGAGAGAGAGACAGAGAGAGACAAAAAAGAGAAACATGTCCAAGAACTGAAACAAAGTTGTTCAGTACCAAACTGAAGCTGAACAGTTTTTGCTTTCCCATAACGTCCCATCCCAGTCGTCCTGACAGCCATTTTCAATAATCTTCATAGCAATTAAAGCATGACTTTTAATAGTAATAATGTTAAGTTGCTGGTGTCTGTCCTGAGTAAGATGCTGGTGTTGGTTGTGGCTGAATGCTCCAGCTCTCAAGGCCCCCCTCACCACCCCCAAACCATCTAGCCAGCAGCTCCAGCAGCAGTGAGCAAACAGATGTCTGAGAGAGTGCCCACTCCGCTGCCCGAGCTGCCAAAACCACCCGCGGCCCCGAAGGCCTCAGAGCCAGCTCTTTCCAGGGAGGCTTCACTCTTCGCACCCCCTTCCCGTACCCAACCCGTCCCCCCCAACACCTCCTTCCATTTACCAGGGAGATACATAACATGCAGTGCGCTTTGAAACAAAACACTACAAGCAAAAAAGCACATCAACAAAACAGTCATAATGTAAAAATAAATAAATAAAAATAAAAAATGTAATCAAAATACCACACATCCCCAAAACATCTTGAGATTACACCAGAATGTTAAAGTTGAGGGAAGTGATGAAAATACTAAAAGAGGGTGGGATGAACAAACTATGCTCCTCCCAATGGGAGTGTGCAAATCTGTAAATAAAGGCTTTTTGTAAGGGAGGAGGAGGAGGAGGAGAGAACCACGGGCAGTATATTCTTACTGCTAATCTCAGTGTCTTTTAATGTGGTCAAAAGCTTAGATTGTGACACCTCCAGGGGATAACCGGCACGCCTTTATGGATTAAAATCATAAATATTTGTAGTCATTTTGAGGAGTTCATATCTTAATAATAGTGTTGCATTATTAAGAGAGATGAAAAATGTATCTGACAGTGGAAAGTGAGGGAATGCAGCCTGTAGAAAGAACAAATTAATTAATGACATTCTGTGAAAACCTTTAACATTACAACAAAATGACCTTTTAATAGTCTATTCTGATATCTGTAAAGAAAAATGTCCACTGCAAATGTATAATTTTAATAATATATTTATAAATGTATAACTAATAACGGAATTAAAAGTCAGACAAATTGTTTTTATTCTTCTTTTCATCCTGTAGAGACTTAGACAAAGGCGAGTTGCCTGATGGTCACCTGAGATGGCTCCATATAGTTGACACCAATAGAATATTTCCCATTTTTATTTTAAATATGAAACTTCAGTGAAAATATACGTCTTCTGCATACAATGTGGAAAAGAACATTTTTGAACTATGCGTAGCCTGTGTTAAATTGGAAGACATGAACCACAGATTAATATAAACCAGCTGAGCAACTTCCATAATCAGATGTTCAGACCTTCACTGTGTTCACAGCATTCATAGATCACTCAAAACAACATTTGCAGTGTAGTACTGGGGAAAGTGGACAAATTAAATGTCCCATCTTTCATTATATTGCAGGAGTTCGAATGACGTTTAATAAATATGTAACAATTACCTCAGTTTTTTATATTCTTTACCTGATTCTTGATTGCTTTACATTTCATTCACGTAAATTAATTCGCTTTAAACCACAATAGTTTGTACAGTGAGAAAGAAATCATACAGCTCACACAACTTGTTTTGTTCCTGAATGTTTTCAATCTGTCAGGAAGAATAACAGTTCAATAACAGTTTATCTATCTATTGATATTCACAGTCAGAGAATTCTTTCTGTAATACTAGCACAATTCAAAGAAAAGCTGTTATAATCACAGTCTAATTGTGATTCTGCAAAACCACTACATCAGATTATATGTACTACAGTGTGGCTCACTGTACTGACCATGTTTCTGTTTCACTGCTGTATATCACTGTTTGTATGCAAGGCAGAGGTTTGTATGCCAATCGCCTAAACATATTTGCTCTTTTGTACATGAGCACATCATGTGTTTTGACATCCTGTGATTTAATATTATTCATTTTTATGAGGTCAAGTAAATTATATTTGATATGTGTGGCTGATCCTTTCCCCCTTTTCCTATATGTGCATGAGTAACTGAGGACCCACATCTGAACGCAACATTATAATACAGTCTGTTGATGTATTTTATAAGTGTGTCTGCTGGTTTATTACATATGCAGAGGCATCAGTGCACAGCAAAATGGAAAAATGCATCAATATATTCACAGAAAGGCAGGCCGTAGACAGCTCAGAAAATAAATCTACATCTGCCAGGCTCCATGCAAACAGCAGAGCCATCCTTAATGGTGAAACCATCGATGAAAACAGATAAAAATATTAAATATTCAGACATCCCTTTCACCCAGTATCAAAAGCGTCCAGATGTGGGAAGCTGAAGTTGTTATCACGAAGGCAACGACAGGCATTGAAAGAAATTCCTCTGAATTTTCAACCATATAAAAGTATTTTATGGCATGCAAATAAATGGTAATTTTTGACTATGGAGAAAAAAAACATGCCAATAAACCCTATCATTTGGGACTAAAACTCCACAAACAGGAGATACTTTCAATTTGCTTTGCCTGTCTCCCCGCGTTAGATGCTTGCGATTGCCGCGAAATTAATCCATTTAACAATCTGTGGCTTAAATTTGAGGATTTCCAGTTTTTTTTTCGAATATCAATAAGTTCCAATTGAAGAGAGGATTCTTTTGCAATTCAGGCATGTGCAGGCGATAACGGCAGAGTTGGCATGAAGAGAGGCAAAGATGGATTAATTATGCAGAGAACATGGAAATTCTGCTTATCATCGCTTAGCAAAGGAGCCCAGCTCACATAATCAGAAAACGAGGATGAAAAAAAATAACAATGCAATGGCACCTTCCAGCCCATCATCTTACAAGTTAGATTTTTCCTGTAATTAAAAAGTAACATACAATTATATTCATATCTCATATGCAGAGTGAGTGATGAGTGGGTGTATATTAAATAATTGCATTGGGATATAAGGGTTGGAGTGAAAAAAAGGGAGAGAAAAAGAAGTTTTTTTTAAAAAAAAAATCTTGTCTCACAGGGGTATAGCTCCCTTGGGTTGGACTGAACTACTTAGAAACTGAAAACTTAAATTATCTTTGGAAAGCAAACAAAGACAAAGGCTAAAGAGAGAAGCTACTGTATATTTACTGACTTGTGTTTTTGAAATGTGCTCTTGGTGCATATTGCAAACAAAAATAATAATGTCTAAAGGCAGTTGTGCTAAATCCCCTCTGAGGATGTATCTTATGGAAAGATATATTCTGCATTTTGTTTCTCATTTCATGTCGTCTTCAGATTTCACCATCACAGTTACCCGTTCCAGGATGTCGAGAAGCTGTGTTCAGCCTGCCAGTTCTCTGAGCAGCAGCTAATATGTGCTGACCTTACACTTGCATTTCTCTTGTTCCTTAAAGAGTAGCAGATTAAACTATAAATGTTGTACAGTAGATGGTTACAAACAGGCTTTTCTGAGACACCTCTAAAAAACATTCTGCTTTAAGGTCAAGGGTTAATGCTGTAGCTGCAGATGAATACATTATATAAGTTGGATTTACAAGCTTATTACTGTAAAATGTACAAATGTTGTATGCAGGGTGAGTAAAATGATGGCTGCCTTTGTCCTCACATGCTTACTGAAATCTGCCTAAGATCTGGCTAATGAGGGTTACAAGCCCTTTGTGCTGGTTGAATTTTGCATCTTCAGAGTGCATAGTAACTAAAACACATCACATCCATATCCTAGCAACGACCCTTTGGATGGCACAAGAAGGCACTAAGAATCTTTCACAAGATTTCATCCAACAGTGATGTGTTCAGTTAGGAAAAACAGGATAGAAAACATATGTTTTATTGTCATGTCAGTAGTTAGTCAAAAGTTAGTCAAAGAAGAGTAAGTATATTACAGTACACATAATGTAAGTCAGTAATTCAGACTAATTCCAGCTTCTGTTTGGTAACTGTTCTGTCACATGCTTGTTGTAAATTATGAACCTACTCCAACATCCATCCTGACTTTTTGAACCGACCCCAAAAAGCAAATCCCATGAAACTTCTCGAATCTGTCTTTTTATCCCAGATAGCTTTCCAGTTCACTTGCAGATTGCGGTGGCCTTTCAGACGGCGCACCTGTTGCTTGAGCCTTGATTTCGCTTTTTGATCAGAGGGCCCTTTGACAAAAGAGGGAAAGAAGAGGCTGAAGAAGAGGGAGAGGCAAGAGAAAAGATCCTTATCGAATGCTCTCCACCGGACAATGAATTTTCCCCACCATTCAAATGTATCTGCAGAATGCTTGAGTGATTCATTACAGCAGATTCTGAAGTGTGACAATGGACCTCAGAAATGAGTGATGGTATCTTTTTGCTGATTTCATTTCCCTGATCCTCCTTATCCCCATGGCCTGTGTACCTCTATTAATTAGAAAGTAGGGATTTCCACTCATCAACTGATGGGTTTCATGCTCTGCTCTGTCACAAATCTCCTGTCCACGCTATCTCTCTCCTTCCAACCCATGGTTGCTTTGGAACGTACATACTCCGCTCCGGCTTCAATCTCAGCTGCAAGTCAGGGTGGCTTTGGTGATTCATAAATATTTATAAACCGATTAAGAAAGAATAATAAAGTTATAAGACAGTGGTTGGTTACCCTTGAACAGTGCCGTGGATGACTTCCTAAGGAGGGAAAATGTGATCATCCTTTCTACTACTTTTTTTGCTACTGTTTTATTAGGAAATCATTCTTCCTCACCATTTTCAACATGGAAATTATTGGTTTATTATTTTATTCCTCACTTGAGCAATCTCATAAAACAATTACTAATATGACATGTATGACTATTAGCTTCCATATGGACAGAAAATTCATAAATATGCATTCAGAGTGCGGCAGTATTGACAGGAACAGCAGGATGATGCCAAGTAGTAAGTACAATGACAAACTAATGACATTTTAACCCTTTTATTTGCTGACGTTAAGCTCATTATTTGGGGTCTCACAGTAATCACTGCTGAATATGTAGACATGATAATTGTGATGGTTGTAGGAATCATTATTATCAGGAATATTTTCCATTTAAATGTTTTCCTTTCTTCTGACGTTTTTAAACAGCATTGTGGACAAGTGGTAAAGCTAAAAGAAAATATTTCATGATTTGCAGTATATGCTATACAGTATATGTTTTTGCAGAAAGTCACTCACAGACAAAGGTGCAGTATTTCACAGTATTATGTTCATAGAAGTACAACATTCAAAATATAATTGTAGACATGGTGTGTCAGCCAGTGTGATGTAGACGTGAATGTGTGTGCGTAATGGAGTCTAAGATGTTGTCAAGCTTAGGCAAAAACAAATACATACATATTATATTTAGAGGTCAGTGCATCATTGTTTTTATCGGTTGATATATATTTTATTACAGCTTTCATTTGAGTGTGTGAAATGTAGTTTATATCTATTATCATATGAAACGTACTTCAGAAAATCATATGCATTCCATCTGAGCCTGTTCTTTAGGTAACTGTTTTTTGGGATTGGGAATCTCATGACAGTAGTGATCTCTGACTACAAAGCATCTCATAAAATAAAAACAGCATTCACAAGAAAGTAGTAAAAGTAGAAAAAAAGCTCAGCAAAGCAAAAAGCTATATTTGCTACATCAGAGCAAATGACACATTGTGCAGTTCTCAAAGCACCTCTTGCTTAGGTTTTTAGGGACAGTCTGACTCTTGAAAGTGCCATTAATTATTAATGATACCCAGCACAGCTGAAATGGCCAATTTCCCTGTTGTCTCTATGACTAGAAGGGTGCTTGAGGGCGAAGACCTGCAATTAGCTGTTATACGTGGGTGGCCATTCTAGACAGCATCAACTCTTGTTAGTAGCATGACTGCAGAGGAAAGGAGGCTGAACCCCAAGACTAATTATCCTTTCCCTCTCCCTTAAATATGAAGACATTAAAGTTGATTAGTCTTTCTAATTAGGTTATGCTTTTTGATACCACTTATGTTTTTTGCTTCTGGCTTTTATGTATGATAATCTCTTTTTTGCATACTTGCCTACAAAGTTATTCCATTGTAGTCATACATAAGGGCATCTCAAATGGTGAGACAGGACCACATTTATTTTGTGTTTAAAAAATGTATTATGTGTTTTGCTAAGTATTTGGCATTTTTTGAATATTTCACCATGTGACGTTTCTTTGGAACAATGGAGACCCTAAGTTGACTTGCACATGTACTGAGTTTACAAAGGAATGAAGCCACAAGAGCCACTTAACCCAAGATGCAGCTTTCAAGTAATAGCTAAATCTGATATACCAAACCCTCTCCCCCTTTGCAACAGCACACAAGGACATGACTGGGCAGAAAGAGGAGAATCCTCATCTGTAAGATTAGGTTTGGCAACTCTACTCCTCTCCTCTGGCTGTCAGATCAGCAGAGTAAATTATATTGAGATCCTCTCAGAGATGACAGATGAAATCTGTCTCTTTGGGCTTGACGTGGAGCTGCAGGTGATACATGATATGTGATAAGGCGTGATGTCACGGCCGCAGGTGGCTCCCCCCTCCTCCCTACATCCCTTCTACTTGTGTGGAAAAATGGCAGCACTGTGAGCAGCTCACAGAGAACTTTTATCTCTCCCCATCTGTGTGGTCTCAGGCGCGATGATCTTGGACTCCAGCCATCTCAACCTTCATGCCATTTAAGAAAAAAAAGAGGGGGGGCAGGGGCAGCAGGATGGAGAGAAAAGACAGGGAGAGAAGGGAGGGGGTGAAGAAGCCTGTCCAATCCTGCTTTTAAGTTTTAAAGAAAGCAGGAAGCTGTCTGACATGTTTTTGTTGAGCATATAGCTATATGTCTAATTTCTAAACAAGATGGAGTTTAGATTATTTAATTTCTAAATTGCTACCATTGGGTATGCTTTTTTTTATTTTACTACGTTGTCATGTTCCTGTGCAATTGTTTGCATGGTGCAGAGGAACATCAGTGTGGGAATCACAGGGGGTTGAACTTGAAAACATCTACATTTAAAGTTACAAGCTTGAAACACACTGTGCTTTCCCCCATTCTAGTTCAATGAGATTTGAAGCACAAAAGGAGCAATCAAAAAAAAAAAAAAAAGTTAAAAAAATTGATGTGTAGTAAAAAAGTCAAGTTAAGTTGGTTAACGGCTTCACCCAGCGCTGGAACAGAATGAAGGGTATTTTCCTGCCAAGTCTTCCTGAACAAACAGGTACGCCTGTAGTTTTTGATAGGGACATCTTCACACTGCAGACACTGAGTGGAGCTTGAAGGACTTATCATTTTGAAATGAGGAAAAGTAAATATATGTTGCTTGTCAATAATTAGGAATGCCTCGCCTTTTGTTTCTATGCAGCAACTATGTATGTTGTTGTCAATGTGCCATTTCGGACTCAGCTGCACCTCAGAGATATAAAGGCTGGGCATGTTGTCTTCCCTGTATTGTGATATTACAGCTTGGCACAGTTCTTTCATGTTAAAGGATAAACACTAGCTAACAGTATATCAAGTCTGGGGTTGTGTGTGTTTATGCATAGAATAGCTTTTAATGGGCTATAACATCAAAGATTGTTTTAAGGTTATACAATACAGTAATGCTAGAATTCAATTAATTTCTACGATTGTCTAAGCAAAACGAGACAGGAGGGCAGTGCTAAGGCACAACATTCAGCTAAATAGCTTTGAACTACAGATAGTTTCCATTAATTAAACTGGATTGCAAGTTGTTTAATCAATTTCAGAACCCCAAACAGTGACAATCAACCGCCTGCAGTCAGTGTGTGCGCATGTGGACACGTGTACATGTGTACATGTGTGGGTATGTGCGTGCACGTGTGAGAGTGTGGTCAAAAAAGAGACGAAAACGAAAGCATTTCTCTGTTTGCAATGCTACCAGTGGTGCTGGCGCATAGGGTCTCACTAATTAACCTCCACGTTGATAATGTGCTTAATTACTTTATATTGCGATTTAGTTTCCTCCTAGAGGTTATTCTCTCTTTCAGATTGCAGAAATAATCTTACATGCCTCAAAGGTTTTGAGCGGAGAATGCGATGCCCCAGTGAAACTCTGGTGCAAGCAGGCATCTGTGGATAGACTTTGTGATTACCACAGCACTGACATCAATGGAAACCATTTGACACCTGGCCCAGAGTGAGGGCAGCATCAGGCTGCAAGAGCTTTGATTAAATGAAAAAAAAAAAAAAAAAAGACAAGCATAGTCGAGGGGGGAAAACTTGATGTAATTTTGTCTGATCACCACACTGGCCCTGTGTCCTATCAGGCAGAGGACCTCTCATCACCTTTAAATTTCTCTGGGCTCATGAAAAGACCAGACACAGGTTTGATAAAAAATGAAAGAGAAAAAAAACTATGGCAACAAAAAATGGGGTGGAATGAGACTCTGATCCTCTGCCTTTTGATATCTGGTGGAGTCACTATGCAACAATTTACATGTAGTACAATTTTAACTCCTTTGAATTCATGCATGCTTGCCGAGAAAGGGATACAGTATAGAAGAGAGGTGAGGAGGAAGATTCTGAACTTTTTACTGAAATACTGAAAATGCAAAAGCTGGTATGCTTTATCAGTGACACTCAGTATAGATTTTAAATGCTTTCTCTCCACATAAACTAGAAGTTAGGCATGCACAAATGAAAGCTGTCTGCAATTAGGATAAATTTAAGAATGACAGTAGTTTGTATTATAATGACAGTCTCCCTGACTGAATGTAAAGGACACAGTCCAGCGCAGTTTATTTGTGGAACAATACATTACAAATTACCACAGTGCTGAAACTGAGGAAATCAACTAAATACACCCTCACTTGGTAATGACATGGGATTGTTCATAGATAACAACACACACCTGCATCTCTCCTTCCCTACACAAGCACACTTGCAACACACACACACACACACACACACACACACACACACACACACACACACACACACACACACACACACACACACACACACACACTCACCTCCCCCTCTCTGTTTGTTTTGTTTTGGGCAGTGAGGATAACACCTGCCTCTTCCCAGTTAATGGTCTTTTTAATTCATGGCTCAAACCCATTTAAAGGCAAACCCTTTCACAATTTGCTTAATTTCTGATGTCATTTCCACCCTATAATTACTGTTCTCTCCCTCATATTTATCTGTCAATGTACCTGCAATGAAAATATAAGACCTTGACACCACTTTTGCAGAATCAAAATAGTATTTAATTTGATGTCTTTGGCCGTCAAACAACATTGTTCGAGGAACGTAATTAGGACAAATTTATCTTTTTTTTATTTGGGGGATATTGCCAAGACATGTGGGACCTTTATGATAAGAAGGGGGAAGAAAACGTTTGAACACCGCTGCCCAGTATCTCATGGTTATTGTGAATGGCTTTCAGTAAAATTAATGGTGTGGGGGAGATTGCAATGTGGCCGTGGTAAAACAGGATGCAGATGTGGTTACAGGGCATCCAGGTAAGGAAGCAGTCATTTCCTAAACACAGCACAGCTAATACACGAGCTTACACACACACGCAGGGTGTAAATGTAAGAGGCAAAATAGGAATTTGGATCATAGTCATTGTGTGTTCCTATTACTCCCATCATCCTCTCTTTTGTCAGTTTTGGCCCTTGACCTACCTTGCTGCTCCATAAACATAAAGATTTTTTTTGTAGTTTTAAGTCTCCAATTTGCCTGGTTTGCTTGATACCCAATAAGTCTCTTTTATTAGCATCAGAGAAGCACATTTTCAATACAAAACAGCCACTGCAGAGTTTCTAATAAAAATTTGAATTGAAAATATAGATAATAACAATTATTTTAATATGAAAGCATCCTTTTATGGTTAATGATAGTCCATGTGGAAAGGAAACGGCTACACTTCTTAACTTCTGCCACTACATTGGACTGCACTGATCTAGATGCACATGGGGAGGAATATGTGCGAGACAACTGCTCCCAGCAGAGTGAAAAATTACTCCTGCTCCTGTGTACAGCCAGATTTTCTGTACGCAACCTGCTATATGTTATGTTGTCAAGACTGATTTTTTTTTCTGCAGCAAAAGAAAATTAATTGCAAAGAGGGACGAGAATTTGTTTTCATATTGGCTTGGTGGCGCTGAGTGCCAGGATGGAGGAGGACAGCTGTGGGGGAAGGCTGGCCGACCCACTGCCTTCTGCCTCTCCCATGCCTAGCTGCACAGAGTCTGTGACAAAACAAGCCTGCAGGAATACTGGGCAAACACTGAGAGCCTCTCACTGGGATCCGCACTATTTCCTGAGAACGCCACGGCCAAAACATTCACACTTCCAATACTGTCATCACTTCTTTTTCTAAATTGAATTGTTGCATCCTCTATAAAAGATACGGAATAGTCATAATCAGAAAATGCCTGTTCAGTCAGTGGCTTGCAAATACGAGCACGGCATCACTCAGCGAGGTGCTGGAATTGCAAACAAACATGTTCTTTTGGCACGCTTTAACAACTCGCAACAAGAAATAAGGTCAAGCATGTTGTAAGTGATTCCACCTCTTCTCAATCTGCGTGTGCTCTCACTATACGAGGCTGTTGAGGCTCAGCCAGGAGAGATGAGAGAGATAGTGAAGGCTGAGGTAGGAACCATTTTCACACTGCCACAATTACAGGAACCGTCATTACATTGCTCACTCTTACTCAAATACAGATAGAAGCCCCAAAAAATTATGCGCAGGCTAGGAGGAGAAAGTGGCTCACTTCTGTTTGCTAAATTAATCGCTTCCTAAATGGCTCCAGGCCAGGCAAAGTTAACATTTGCAGTTTCAAAGGTTTTCAGCGCTTGCAATGAGCCATGAAATTACTGCATGCCGTCGAAAATGGCAGCTGATGAAAAGCCCAAGGAGCAGGTCCCACAGGCAGCGAGAGCTTGGAAGTGAAATCTTAAACACAAAGTCTCATTTCTGATTCGGATCGTAGTGAAATTCAGAACCAAAACTCAAGAATGTACAAGCCCATCTCCGAAAGCTGGACAGGTTGTGACAAGACAGATGACGAACAGCTGTTTGCAGCCTGGCAGGCTCATCCAGGCTCTGAGGAGAAGAGGTGAACATGGAGGTTGGGTTGAAGGCTCGTAATGATGATGTTGAGGTGCTCAGCTGCAGCCAGAATGGACTGACCCAAATTAGGTTTGATTAAATCACAGGGGTGATGCTGCAGTTCTGCAGACATGATTAACAGCAAAACGATTATGGTTTGGCTCAGCTGAACCTGACCAATTCACACCAACAGTCTGATGCTGGAAAACATTTGGATAGCAACTGAATTAAGCTGTGAGCACGTCCACGTACACCTGTAACATAAAACTGTTCATTTAGGATCAACTGCTGCTCTGCTTTAACTTGCTTAGAAATTGAGGATTTGCACCTACAACAACATTCTCCAAGAGCAGACATTCATATGAGATCATTTAATCCTAAAATAAATATCAGAGGTTTGATAAGAAACAAATATCATCCCTCATCATCAAAATGTTAAGATCACTGTTGCCAATTTCTTCACTTTTGATTCCACAGTCCTCTTCAGCATACATAAGAGAAAACCTTTCCTAAAAACTCCCACTGTGCTTGCGATCTCTAGCTCCTGCCTTGCTGGGGAAAAAAAAAAAGACTACATATCAATCTGCAATCATAGAGCCTAGCGGACACTTTGGATTGCAGAAACTTTGACCTATTTTTCCAATGTTGGAGTGACCAACCAATTTAGGAGCCAATTTGATTTTTTTTATTGAGCATGTGTGACATGAAATTAGATCCTCAGTTAGTTGATATCTGGAGGAGTTGGAAGATAATCATTTGATGTTGCCTGTGTATCTACTAAAAGAGTGATCGTCCACCTCCTCTAAGGCTAAAAAAACTCACCTCAGAATATTTTGTTATTTAAGTTAAATTTAAGCACTGGCATGTTGGCTGTAATGTAAATTAATTTTGAATTATTTGGTTAAAAACAGGAGAACAGTCTTTGCTGAATACCCACCTATTACTGCTAATAGAATTTTTGAGTATGTATATCTTGCTGTCCATGTATTAGTGGTATTTAAATATGTTATGCCTCCACCATAAAACATTAAGTACTCTATTGTTAGGTCAAATTTGGAGTGAGAGAGAAGTGGTGGATGTTTATAAATGAGAGCTTAATTAATTAAAGAATGCATTACATTTTAATGCTGAATTGTTAACTCTCGGTGTAGCCTCATTAATATGTGCCCCATGGGGATTTCAGTGCCATCATTTCACCAGGCAACCTGCTGGCTGCAGGTCCAGTGGCTATTATATAGTGCTGGAGATTGAAAGTTGACAAAGCAATTAATCACATGGAGGAATGACTATCACGTCAGGAATGACTGTTCAAATTTTCAACAGTGATGAGCTAATGCTGTATCTTATATGATTTCATTGAACCTGTTTAGTTAAACCACATTATCTAAAAATTTTTCTCAATTAAACTGAGTATCAAATCATGCAGATCTTTTTCATATTCTTTGTCCAGGTTTGAATCACATTTTGAGGAGTATGAAATTGTATATTGTATATATGATGGTCACAGCGTTAAAGAAAAAAATCATCAGGTTAGAAGTGTAAGGTTTGTGCAGTAGCCGGAGTAACTGTGAAATGGTTGCTGAACAGAGATGCCACTCTTGACTTTTTGTCAATAACGGGGTTTTTCAGTTTAAAAATGCATTCATCTTCAAGGTATTGGAAATAGAGGCAGAAATCAAGTCAAATATCTCAACCTCTCAAACAGGCAAATTAATCAAAAACATGTGTGTTCCTGTATAATGGTGAGTGTAGGTAAGATTTTTGAATGTATAATAATTTGTAGCTTTCTTTTTAAAAAGAAAAAATAATTTCTTTGTATGATACACAGACACTGCAGGTGAAAAACATGTTAAAATGAACAGCTCCATGTTGACTGGCCAAAGAGCACACGCATTTTATCATGAAGTAGCAGTAGTAGTGTTTTTATAAAAGATCAGTTCATCTAGATGACGAAATAATGTCTCTTTTCACTTGCACTGAGCGATTGGTCTTATTTCTTTTCATGTATTTATGTATTTTTGAGATTTTGCCCGCACTCCAATATTAACACCACTGCACTGGTGTAGAAGAGAGATCTCAGATGTTATACATGAAATGACCCTTAGATTTCTGAATTTGTATTCAGGGAAACTGGGCAACATGAAAGCATCAATATAACAGGCCATGTTGACTACAAAAGGATGCATACATGACCGAACAAATTTGGCACTGGTGTTCTTAATCATACAATAGTAACAATAGCAGTTAAAATGTTTGCATTTTCCCTTAGGCTCAGTTCACCCAAAACAATAAAAATACTCAACCACTCAACCCAACACTAGTCTAACAATCCACTCACTCACTGCTGTGAATAGCTCTTCTCAAGAAAAAGTATGTCTTGCTGTTGTTTTTTTCATTTTGAGTTTGGGTGAACTGATTTGTTATAGATGTTTGATCACTCGCACTGTTAGCTCAGTAAACAAAAAAAAAAAAAATAGTTTCTATGTACCATAAATAGTTCTGTATTGTCACTCTGATGCTGTGGGGAGAACCTCACAGCATGTGAAAACATGTTAACATGAACATAACAATGCTGTGTTCACTGGCCAAAGGGCAAACAAATCCCTGCGCCACTTGAATACTGTTGTTTAAAGCTTCTCCCTGAACCCAGTTGCTCTAAAGCTGCCATTTTCTATCCTTTCACTCCTAATTACCATAGCCTCTCCAGAAAGTCCTCTGTTGCTCCATCTGTCCCCTCAGCCACTGACAGAGATGCTCTAATCACCTCGCATAGCAGGGCTCACATGGGAAAAGGCTACACAACCACCATACTGTCTGAGATATAGAGCCGCTACTGGATGCCAACACCTCGTAGGGGGTAAGCTATAAACACTGGCCACAGCCTTGTATGGGATATGTTCAGTGATGTGCACTTAAATGGATCCATTTCATGTTACAGATCTCCCATACAGCCCGAAAGCACTGATGCCAAATGGGGTTTTGTGTGAAGTATATGTGACATATGCCGAGTGTGCCGACAGTCCATCAGTAGCTCACATCAAAATGACACTCGCGGGGATGAAAGTCTGCTTTTGGAGGAATATTACAGGTTTACATTAAGCTACGTTCTGTATGTACGCATGGCATATCACAGTGGGAAGGTCTGGAATGACAAGTATTTTTTAATGTTTAAATATATCAGAAAATAGATTAATTGGGAGAGAGGGAAACAGAAGAGGAGTTTGTAACTGAAAAAAACCCTTTATTGTAGAACCCTGCATGTGCTCTAAAGCCATGCCTCCACAGATCCATGCATTATTTAATCATATTCTGTATGCCCTGCAGCTTGATATCTCACCCTCCTTGTATTTTATTCTGTTATTCTCACCCAGGTTGACACCTCCTGACTTCTCATTTTTGCTTTACCCCTTTCTCGACGACTTTCATGTGTTCCTTTGTGGGGCGCTGCCAGTTTTCTCCAAAACTTTTCCTGAAGCAGAAAAGAGAAACTTTCCGGTTCTGCCAGAAAGCCTTCTCATCTTGGCGGAGGAGTAGCTGAGGGAAGTCTCAAATGATGACAGCCATCGTGAAAGGGCAGATAAGCCCGTGTGGCTTTGCCTCTGATTGTATGTTCATCTCATTCTGATCCGGCCGCGATTCTAAGCCCCTGTCTTGCAGTCCTCACTCTCCCAACAGTTGATCTTCTGCATGTCATTGAAATCGTCTTATAGCTGATCCAGGAGACAGGGGAAAGTGGCTGTTTGTCACCCAACTTCAGTCTTGGCAAGGAAGACAAGTTCTACGGTTTTTCTTTTTCTTGACAATGTGACTGACTGACCAGTTACTTCTTGTGATTTGCTCTACTTTACTGTAGTTGATGGAACACATATGAGTAAGCTGTAAAAAAAAAAAAAAAATTCCATTTGAAAACATCGTTATTTTATTCTAATGCCTGGTATTTTTAGGGCTATTGTGTTATTTGGAGGTATTACGTTTATATTTATTTATTCATTTATTAGTCTAATTGCTTTGTGTTGCAGCAGTCTCTATTCCTAGACTCTTTCTTCTTTTCAGGAAAAATGGTTAAAAACAGTTTAAAAACTCTTTGGGTTTGACAGTTATAGGGGTCAGACTGTTGACTACTCTTACCTGCCATGCATTTTCTATAGATCACGCTAAAACATATATATCAAATTAAAAGGCCAACATTTTCCCTTCAAACAACAAAAACATATTCTTTAGCTGTTGTTTTCTTTTTTTCAAGTGGCCTGATCCTTTGATAACTGCATATGCAATGAGACACCAAATGAAATGAATTCTTAATAAATCAATATCACATTAAACATATCAATCTCCACCATCTGCTGGTGGTTATGTTAGATTTTTTAATTGCACACAAAGACCTCTGCCTTTATACTGAATATATGGGCCTGTGTAGTAAATGTACATTTAAATGTAATGTATAAGCTTGGTTTATTCCAGATATGATCTTTCCATGATTTTTATTTTTTTTGCTTTTGAATAACAAAAATGTCGAGGCAACAAATTCTCAAGTTACAAAAGTGAACTGCTGTAACTACTATCTACTACTTGGTTAGGTTTGTGCAATGATCACGCATTGGATTGAAATAAATAAAAACTCACCATTGATTATTGGTCATAAAGTCAGTCCAATAACCCACTAATGTTAGAGTGATGTTATCTACAAAGTCACCTTCTTCTTTCAAAAGTTACACAGTCTCACTTTAAGATGTGTTTGCTGATGCTTTCAAAGCATTCTGAGAAATGTAGGAAATTTCTTTCTCCTGCAGAAGTAAGTTTAACAAATTAAGTGTTCAACAAAATGTACGTCAATTAACAAGAATTATCGCTCAGTCTGTTGACCACCACTGAAATGCAATGAACAGTACAGATTGATGGAATTTAACAGTGCAAGAGTATTCAAGGGTTGAGTTTATCTTGAAGGCAAGTGAAGCAAACAGGAGGCTGGAGGCGACCCGAAGCTCCTGAGTTGGTGTAAAGCGATACTGTATAAAGAAAGCTGAAAGGTTTTTTCCACTTCAAAAGGCACTGCTCCTCCACCATGGTTATCAAAGCTTAATATTTGATTTTAGTCGACCATTTTTCATTAAAAACATGATAGCCACTGTAAGAGTGACAGACTCAGGGCGGAGGGAGCGCCATACTCACATATCCCCCACGCAACCCACAGGGAGGTGCGTACCCTGCTTGCTAGAGTGTGCCGGCCGAACAGTTTCCTTCACTTAACTTGACATTTCCAGCTGCAATGTCTGCGGCGGGTCCTGTATGATGTCACATCTACAGCCCCTACACTATGCACTGCTGAATGCTGTGGGTCTTAAATGAGATCCCAAAGGGAAAGGAGAGCTGATGATGGGGTTGAGGGGTGGGGAGCATTATCTTAGCCACTAATGAACAATTGTATAATTTCTATCAAAAGCAGTTAGAAGGCCTGCTCAGTCTTACGGTATCTCCACTAAATACTGTCATGATAAAGGGACTGTTAAAAGAAGAGGGCTGGTGGAGGAGGTGGGGAGGAGGGGCTTGGAGCTGTCAAGAGGGGCCACTGTGGTCAGGAGGAGCGCTAGAAAGGAAAGTCTCTCTGCCTTTATCTGCCATTTCCTGCTCCCTTCCTGGCTACATTAATAATCTGTAAGAGCAGACAATCACGCACGGCTGTGAGAGATAAAACACGGATGACAAAATATCAACTTCCTGCTGCAAAACTCAAAGCCATTATTAGAATATCAGGCACAGGCGGTAATTAATTTTAACTTTAATTACTTCCACTGTTACTGTAGATTAGATCACAGGTTTGAGATGGGTTATTAAAACAACTGGGGAAATCTGCAATATAAAAAATGTTAATTTCTCCAACCCCGTCTCTTAACCTGCTTGTTGAGTGATGCAATTACATCTTTGTGGCGCAGACAAGGGTTGATATGATGTAGATGGAAAAGACACCCGTTCACTTCGGGTGGAAGCTGGAAGGTTTTTACATCCAGTGCTTACAGTGTGAACATCTAAATGGTGATGGTATCATCTGATCATAAGGTTATGATGACCTCATGTTTTCTCTTTATGTCAGTGACAGACAATAAAAGGGGTGTAATTCACGAAATCTTCAGTGGAGATAAAGCAGTGACCTCAAGATAACAGCAGTGCTTCAGTAATGCAATATGTGATGATTTCAATGGAGCTTGGCCTCCACGTGTTTCAATAGAAAGAGCAAATTGTATTATCCTCCTTCTTCATCCGTCATGGCAGCACACAGAAAAAGGTCAATCATCATTTAAAGGTTGTTTTGATTTTGTCCAAATATCATTCAATGTTATTCAGACCATCTTTCTGTCTCTTGGATTTTCTTTTTTAATTTTTATCAGTTATTTTCTCCATCAACCATGAAACTTTGCTTTCACAGTATTATATTATTGAAGGAAAGAATTAAATTGTACTTTCATTTCTAACATAGATAGATGTCAAGCTACAATGAAACATGTATACATTCACTTGCAGCCCTTCTTAGGTTTCCAATGTTATGATACAATACACAGCCCAGATGAAAAGCTATAACCTGTCACCTCGAAATTAGAATAATAGTTTTTCCAAATATGTTGTGGTGACAAAGATTGTTGCTTGGATCATGTTCAAAGGAAATGTTTTTTCTTATTTATTAATTCTTTTTGCTTTAATAAAGCTACACTACTGGAGTCAGACAGATGTAGTTTGAGTGAATGGAAGATGTACACAGTGCAGGAGGTTAGAGAAATTTCTTGGTTTTGGTTAAATATCAATTTTATTTAACATATTTATTACACATACATAACACATCTTCTGTATTAAACCAATACCATGATCTTTCCCTAATATTAACAAAGACCTCAGTGCCTAAACATTAACATAATAAGGTTTAATAATGCTGTGGTCATCATGAGCAGACACTGTGAGATTGGATACTTTGTGGAAAAACAATTAAATATGATATCTGTGAATATTTTACTGATACTTTCAGTATCAACATTTTGTTGAAGTATGCTGACATATTTTCGTCATTATATTAACAGAAAACATGATCTGTGTATCAGTATACATTTCCTTTAGAACATGTTTGAAAAATATGATTGGTATATACACATAACTTCCAGGAGACAGCATTTTCCATTGCTGCCAGACGGTGGAAGTTTGCCCATCACTTTCATGTCTTCCCAACTGATCTCCTCTTTCAAATCCCACTTTTCAAAAAATTTGGTTTCTTTATTTTCCTTATTTTTTTCATTTTGTGTATCACATTCATTTACCCATTTATTTTTATTTTGATTAGCTGTTTTTGTTTTTTTCTGTTAAGCGTGACAGGTTGTTTCCTTCATTGTGCTAGATTTTTACACAAAACAGGAAGAAGGAATACTGAGATACAACCCAATTAAATGAATGAATTTCAATGGAATATACTGTAATATGACAATATTGTTGATGATCTTGCTTTAAAAGAAGAGCAGGAGTGGCAGTAACCATTAAGCATGCAGCCAACATGCAGTGATCACACAGCAGCTCCACAGCTGTTTCAGTTACATCAAATCAAAGTGAAAGTAGAATGTGAGAACAGCACATACCACTTGTTGTCTTCTTGCCTCGATACTCATGGATGCACTCAGTGATTTGTTTAAACGACCCTCTAAAGGAGCATTCATGGTGTTATAAAGCACCCCATTCAGGAGCAATCCTCATTTATCAACATAACTAGATGACTTATGTGTACAGCAGATATGAGCATGATGAGGCCTTGATTTCTCTGCAGTAAATATGGAGCTGCATTCCTTAAATTCCAGCCAGACAGCCTCGCCATGTTGTAATAGGACGACTCCATATCAGTTGATTCAATGCACACTTTTCTTCATCAATCAAAATAACATCACACACCCTTTCATACTTTGCAACCTATATGCAAATAATCTACTCTGAATGGTAATATCATATGAGCAGACAGCGTATTTGCTGTGGGATTAGAAAATGAAGAAATGCATTGCAGATATGCCATTTCAAATTAAACGCACAGCCTTATTCTGCTATCTTTCTTTAGATAGTCTAATTAATTTACTTCAACTATAAATAAATATTTTGTTCCTTCCTACTGCAGCACACAGACCGATGCTGGTTTGGTATATCAAGTCTTCATTATACTGTAGTGTTAAGGGGTATGTGGGAACAGCTAATCTTAAAATCCCCACCACACAATAAACAGAGTGACAGAAAGGAAGGATATATGAGATAAGTCACCAGTAATGAAACTGGATGCCAAAAGGAGAGGACAGTATGTAATGAAGAGAGAGCAGAGGGGAATGTTTAAAATAAGTTCAAGAACAAAGATAAAGCCCAAGGATGATGTTATCTGCAGGATTGAAGAAAGCATTTCAGTAACAGAATGGTCACCATCACTTAATCAGCTTGACTCCACCCAGCACCATCCCTGTCTTCCATCATATGCTATTTACCCTGCTCCAAACAGTCAGTTTTCACTGGGTGTGTGCGTGTGTGTGGGCAACGTCTGAGTAAAAGGGTTATGGAAGTGTTGATGGCTGTGTCATAGTGGAGAGTGGCCTTGCATTACCAAAGCACAGTGCTTCAGTAAGTTTGTGAATCTTGTTGAGATGAGCAGTCTGATGCATGAAACAATGTAGGCTGAGGGAGAAGCATTTATAATGCTTGTGTGTGGTCACGACTGATGTAATCATCTTCAAAAAAAAAAAAAATAATAATAATAAAGTTAAAATTGGGACAATCACAAGTGAAGTGAATATCAAAGCAGGATGGGAAATCATCTAGTTATTTGTCATGTACATTCACTCAAGTACTGAGGCATGCCTGTTTTACGTGAGTATTTTGACTTCATGTAAGTTTGTGCTGCTACTACACACTTTTACTCACAATATCTATGCGACAGCTGAAGTTAATTCTTACTTTGGTGATTAATAATAAAGAAGAAGAGGAAGAAAGTTGTTTGTGTCTGCATTTGACCATATTATTTTTAGTATAAGTTGCAATATGTTTCATTTTGGAGCAGTCTAAAGTAACAGATTAGCCTAAACAACTGTCGAGGTAAACAAAAGGTTCACATTAACTCCACTGTAGCCAACTACACTGCTGTGGAGCCTTATGTTTGCTCTATTTAATTCATGCCATTTAACAAAATGAAATACTGATTTAATGATAAAAACTGGATACAGATAAATGTCTAGCAGACCCCGAATAAATTTGCTGAAATAACATTGGTCTATCTATGATGAACCAGGTCACTGGTTCACAAAGTATGAGAACTTTCATGATTCATTTCCTTCTTTAGAGTGGGTAATGCTTCTTTTACTTAAGCAAAGGACCCAAGTACTTCTTCCACCACAGTGTGAAAGGTGATACAGAAAGAAAAGACCTAAGTTCAGTATAAAGCTTCTACAGGCTGAAGTCTTCATACATTACATAAACAGGACAAACAGTGAATTATATGTCACTGATGTTATCAAGCTGTCATCCATGTAGTCACTAATGCTGACAATCCAGCTGAATATATTCTCTATTCTGTGGCTGAGGCTCCCTGTAAACTTCCTCTCTTTTCACTGAGATCCACCGCTGTATATGTACAGCACCGTCTCCCCAACAGGCTTATTTCTAAAAGCTGCCGAAGCTCTAGTAAAATCCTCTAGATCCTGGTCCCTGCTGGGCCTGGACTGCTGGCCAAAATGAGATCCTCAGACAAAGACTGGGCCACAGCTCCTCTTGATTTGGACGGGCACCCGGCTGCCGCACTCCACAAACACCATAACACCATCTCTGCACTCATTTGAGAAGTCTTTAGCTGTTCATGAGTTTGCGATTAGCAGCGCTTCGGTTTGATGGCAGCTCACCACTTGTAAAGTCGGCGTGGACACTGGCCCCCCTCTGAGAGCGGCTGCTAACTTAGCCTCTAATGTGCCGACCCCACATGTACCAAACAAGGCCCAACCATGCCTACAGGACTGGGCTCCAGCAATGCTGCTCAACAAGCATTTTGAAAGATAATGACACCACAGGCTGCACAAACATTGAAAACCCATGTAAATATAGTGCCAGAATGGAAGATAAGATTACATCTGCAGTCATCCATAGCTGCTACCTGCATTGTTTTATGAAATCATGGCCTAAATCACTTTCACGTGTCAGTTCAAACCTGGCTTCAGAGCTGTTCTCAAATATTTTTTATACTGTCTTTTGTGAAAATCTTTCCTGTTTTAAGTTGGCCATTTCATTTGTTCCAGGACAGAGAATCATGGAAGATGTAGTGGCTGCTCTAAAGGCCACTGAGTCTGATAGGATTTTATCAGTTTTCCATTTGATTTCTTGTTAAGTAAACCAGCATACCCATAACTCCGGGAGAAACAGGAAACACTGAGTGAGGGTTTATCTCAAGGTTTAGATCAAAACAGTGGTCAGGAGAACTGAACTTGAACCGAGCAGACTTGTTGCTCTCTTCCTCTTAATACGATGTCACATGATGTGTCATGGTCAAAAGATTGTTTCAATACAAATGTCACGACTTGTCTACATCTCCATAGTTCTCCTCAATATTTTCACACTAGACAGTCTTTTACACCATATGTTATTTCAAAGGTACTGGAATTAGTAGTATACAGACAAGTCATACAGGTCCTGGAGAGCAACGAAATCTTTGATAAATTCAAGTATGATGTTTGTGTGAAGCACAATACTGAAACTGCCCTGGGTTTCAAGTGGTATTTGAATAGGTGCTGTTGCAGGATGAATGTTGTTGATGCTTCAGCTGTGTGCAGTGTGCAGCTGTCAACACTGTACAACATTCTATTCCCCTTAAGCTTCAGCAATGAGCAGGTAGAACTGGGACTACAACTACCTTGACTGGCTTGCCTCCTATTTGTCAGACAGAAGTATTTTCCCCCTGTGCTCTGCTAATATGCGGAGTACATCAGGGTTCAATCCTAGGTTCTCTTCTTTTCTCCTTGTACATGCACCCCTTGGTATTTCTTAGTTACTTCAAGAGTATTTCTTTGCACTTAATGTGGACAACACTCAACTGTACTTTCCTTTAACACCAGATGACCTCTGTAAACTCTCCTCTTTGCAAGACTGTGTAACAGTGTTCAAGGACTGGATGTCAGATAACTTTGATCAACATAATCCTTACAAAACAAAGTCCTCATAATCAGTCCTGAGAACTTTCTGCAGGTCTACTGTCAACATCTGCCTATGTCGTTAATTAACTTGAACAACATATCAGCTGAAAAACAAATAAATATAATACATAGTTTTCCAGCATTCCACTGACAACCTGTCAGGTTTGTCCTTTGTAATGTATGATGTTTATTGCATGTATCTCTCACTTTCTCTCTCTTTCATCCTCTCTGACCTGTCTACCTCTTTTTCCTCCCCTTCACCCAGCCGACTATAAGCAGGATAGTTCTCCCTTGTGAGCCGGGTCCTGCTCAAGGTTTCTTCCTGTTAAAAAGGAGTTTTTCCTTGCCACTCTCTACTTGCTTGGGGGTTCAGGCTCTGAGTTTCTGTAAAGCACCTAGAGTCAATTTTGATTGTAAAAAGTGCTATATAAATAATTAAAAAAATGAAACTGAAAAAAATAGAACGTCTCTGAGCATCTCTTTTCAGGACAAATTTTAAGTAAGTCTCTTAAAACCTAGAGCTTTCTATGACCAACATATGATCTTGGGAGGCACATAAATAAGGTGGTCAAATCCTGTCTCTCAAAGCATGGGACTACCAGATTTCAAAGGTCTACAAAAGATAGGGGACACATTACATCAGTGTTGGCTGGACTATACAGGGGTTCCCATACAATGTAGAACAGATTTTAAATTTCTCCTCTATACCACATATAAAGCATTACATTGGCCCTAATTTATATTTCAGAAGGACTGTGTCCCCTGGCCATGGGCAGATCACTGAGATTCACTGACCAAGCCTTTTGGCTAACCTAAAATCCAGCCTCAAAACCAGGGGTCACTGAACTTTTGCAGTTGGGGCCCATATTCTGGAACATGTTACCCTACTTTCAAAAGGTCAGGTGATAGTTTTATCCTGTAATGTGTCTGCGCTTTCTGCGTCGCTTTCCTTGTTTGTATGTTTGACTTTGGTGTAGTTTTTATTCTTTTTATATGTTCTTATTTCCTGTTTTTAACTTTGTATTTGACTTTCTATTTTTCTTCAGTGTTTGCATTGTATAGTACATTGTAACTTTGGTTTCAAAAGGCATTTTGTGAAAAAACTTCACTTGGTTACATGCAATAGTGTCACAAATAAGCACATTAATGTATCCTGGCACCAAAGGAATGATACATGTAAGAATGTGAACAATCTACCAAATACAAGTAAATACTTGACTAGCTCTCACAGAATAGACAACACACACACTGAGACTGAAAAGAAAGTTGTATCAAAAGGGAAAATGATGCTTGTTTCATAAAACTTTATTATAGGTGCTATAGGGAGCACTTTGGATTCATTATAACACATTGTTCAAAAGATTCAAAAAAGGTTGTCTGTTGTCTTATCATACTCCAAAGATGATTGAAGTGTTGCTGTTGTTTTTTTGCTATGAACCATACATTGCAGTTTGCTTTTTAGTTTTTATTTCATTGTTTTAAGACATCAACAGCCAGACACACAACTCCCATGATCCTAAGCTACTTTAAATCTTTGTTTTTGATTGAAAAACACTTAGCAGCATAGCCTCACATACTGTGTGTTAAGTTGGAACAAAAGCATATGAGAGTGTAGCTGTGGTTTGCTTACATGAGCCAAATCTAGAATCAACTGACATCACATATTCATTTTTAATCAATCTTAGCCATTCAAAGCATTTGAGTCATGAAACATTTTTACCTTAAAGTGAGAAAGTGAAAGGTACTTTCAGTGAAAAATAACACTTCAGAGAACATTTCTGCATTCTCTTTCAGAAAGTTGATGGTTGTTGGTTGTAGAATTCACTAGCTGGTCAAACAGTTAATGTTTCTGTGCAGTATGGGCCAGAGCAGACTATTAGACAGTAGATCATGTTGTTTGCAGCTAGTGGGGTTAGGGTTAGGCTAGTTAACAGCCCTGGACTCCACCAGACACTGTCTACAATAATGTCCACATACTTTGCACTGCTAACCATGAAGAAATCATTCAACTTACTGAGGACTGCACACCTGCAAGTTTTATATTTTTAATAGCACATATTGTGCAATTGTTCATCAAATGTGTTAATGATATGTTAATAGCAGCACAGTTTGACACAACATGTGCCACTGATATCAGCGAAAATTAAAAAGTAACACAAAGTCTTTCCAACTATTCTTCCAAAAATTGCACTTTATAGGCTGCTACATTTATTTGATAACATTAATACCTATCTACTATTCAAATTAAGATTATCTATATATGAATCTTAAACCATCTAATAAATTATAGATTAAGCTACCCAGCAGTATACAAAGCAATTAAAATATGTCCTATCTTTACCAGCCACAACATGATGAGTATATTAATGCATCAATAATAATCCATTCATATAATAAATATTGTTGTGAAAAGGGACATTCTGCACTTTTATGTTATATAAATATCTCAGTGCTAATGCTTTTGTATTTTTATTTCAGTAAATTTTTTAATGCAGGATTGTTACTTGTAGCTGTGTATTTTTACACTGTGGTACATTCTGAGCACTTTTCCACCACTGAGAAAGACTGCAAACAGCAGGCTATTAAGGATCCAAATTTCCTCATTTTTCTGTGACTTGGAAAAGAGAGGCTGCTGATTATATGAATGTTGCTTGATAGATCTTCAGAGCTGGGCCTAGTGGAATGTCTCCCCTCCTCTGTTTAAACAAAGCCTCAGATAAGATTTAAGGAGAATCCTTAAGGTGATCCAGCTGCCCTCCTCCAAGCTGCAGCAGGCACAGAGCCATAATGAGGACTGAGGAAAAAGACTCAGAGACCCACCTCCAGAAGGCAGGACTGCAGATGAATACATACACTCTCCTGTTTCCTTAGAACTCGGCCCCCCTCCAGAAAGAGAGACAGCCAAAGAGACACGAGAGGAAGAGGGATGACTCTGTTTTAGTTTTGTCACACTCTTTACTATCGCTTTACTGGTTTGTTTCAGAGTAGCCACTGCTGTTGTCCGCAGTTAATCACAAGTCCCTGTCATTTCACTGGCATTTTCTGTTTTGGATTTACATGAATTACTTGGAGAGCGAATCATTTATGTGTCACATCCATTCCTTACAGCACATTCTAATGATTACTCTGTGTTTGAATTTTCTCAATTATTCCACATCCCATTCTCTCCATCCCCCTCACTGTGGGCAGGAAAATGCATTTGCCTCTTAATTGCATACAAAACCAAAAACGAAAAAAAAATGTTAACTGCCCAATTGCATAAAAAAGCAGAGCATGCATGTAAATGCATTTCGGCATATGCATGATTACATTACATCAAAAGAATGTTTAACATTTTGTCACATCAAGCTGTAATTAATGCAAAACATATTTGCAAGAACAACACATTTAAAAATATATATATATATTAAATCATCTTTCAGCCTCTTGCTGCATGTTGCTCAGGATAATCCAGAGAGAGTGAGAGGGGGAGAGAGAGGGAGGAAATAATTAGCAGAGAGAAGCGATTGCACTAATGAGAGGAGAATTTGACTAGGATACTTTACTTGACCCCCAGTGTTCCTTGGCTGTCCAAGAAAAAAAGGTTGATTTATAATTATACTCTGCAATGCACCATGAAATTGTTATTGTGGAATACCTTTTTGAAAATGTTATCAAACAATTACTTTAATTTTTCCCCCTGGAAACTGTTGCACACGTCTACAAAAATGAGATGGTGGAGCACAGTCTCCTGCCTGTCATCCACTGCTGTTCATGCAGATGAGCTTTTTTTGTTGTTGTTTTTTTTTTCTTCCCTTCCCCAGAGTCTCTGTTCCGAGGGATGCTGTGGCAAATAAAATAATACTCTGATAAAACTGAAATATTTTATGACAGAATGATAATCATTGCAAGCATACGTGCCACTGATATGGAGCTGTTGCAGTTGGGGGAGGAGAGGAAATAATCCTTTTTGTGGGCTTTAAAAAATGAATCTCAGTTGAATCACATCAGAGGAAAAAAACTCAAAGACAGTTCCAAGATGAGCCAACTCCAGGAGAAAATGACCTCCTCGTTTTGGTGATAAAGTTCTAGCCAAAATATGATATCAGCCTGCGACGTGACTCATTAGAAATGTGTGTATGGCGTGGAGGCAGCTCTCCCTATCTACCAGTGCCTGGCTTGCTGACTGATAAGAGGCAAATGCAAATGTCCTGATAAGAACTGAATGCAAATATTTATGATATGATATTCCCTGGGAATTATGTGTGGATAAAACAAAGTGTTATTTCCCTGTAATTCTTTCAGGTTTGCCAAAATGTCCTTTTTTTTGCTTTCAGAATTTGCATTTCTTCAAAATTGATTGGGCCTGCGTATTATGTTAAGCTATTTGTTTGCTGAGGATGGTAATTAGTTACTGTAATTACAGCGATGACAGTTGCTAAATTGTTTTTAAAGCATTACAGTGTGTCTGTGCCAGAAGATTGCAGTACTTATTTTAGGATTTAAGCATTTGCTGGAAACACTCCAACTCTAAGGCCAAAGTGGGAATTTTTTGAACTACAAAGCAGCCATTTTCTAAGCAAAGACATTTTTGAAAATGTCTGTTAATTTGCACTAATTGCTGGTTTGACTGTGTTGTGCAGTTTCTTTTCCGATCAGGGACTTGTTACTGATAGGATGTCTTGAGGGATCAAAATAGGCTTGAAATAATTTAAATACATGTGTTTGGTAGCTTTGTGCACTCATTTGAGTCAGACTTTTAATGTTCTCTGTCACCCAAGAAACAAATTGTTGTTGAAGGCACATTTGTAATTGTGGTTCCCAGTGTAGCCTATACAGGCTTTCAAGTTTAGTAAACATTAATTAGCGTGGACACAGACAGTTGGGTGTTTTAGAGGCCGTTTCATGTACAGCATAAACAGCAAATGTCTGAATCACATGGATCAGGACCGCTCGAGCTGTGTGTGCATATTCCTGTTGCAGAACAAAACATAAGCAAAATGGGACATACTGTAGACCATAAGGATAAATTATAACTCATAAGATATGGTGTGGTTTAATAAGACTCTACAATATAGACACAGCCTGCTAATAAGAAGCATTTGTAATGACACAACAACCTGGCTGCAACTAATGATTATTTTCAGTATGAGTTAATCTGCCAATTCATTTTTTTATTAATCATTTGGTCAGTAAAATGTCAGCAACCAGTGAATGATGACCATCATAATTTTCCAGAGTCCATGGAGAGATGTTCAAATTGCTTTTGAACAAACAGTCCAAAACCCAAACAAATTCAGTTTAATATCATAAAAGAAAACAAGTAAATATTCACATTAAGCAACCTGTGAACTAATTGACTATCATAATTGCTGCACATTCATTTTCAGTCCGTTGACTGGTTACTCAGTAAACTGTTTCAGCTCTTCAGCACTGTTCTCTGGTATTGTGAAGCACAGAAATGAATTAGGATTCTCAACCTCTCTGACCATTCCTAATATTTTAATTGACATTGATGCAACAAACACAGACATTGAGGTAATTACTGTGTGTACTCAACATCTCCTGAGCATGAAAAACTATCAATTCTACCATTTCGCAAATGATACATACACTGGTCCCACTTCTCAAGGACCCCATGGGCAACAAGCCTAGTTTCCTTCTCATGCTATAAGTGCATAATTGGATTTACTATTAACATAATCGGACAGCGTGCGTGTTGACTTGGATATTCCCCTCTGAGCTGCATTTCTCTTCCAAACCTATAGAAGGAGATGAAGAACGTACATCCAGGTCCCATGAGCTGCTCTTTGTCTCCCTTACCTCAGGCCGACTACTGGAGGTTGTGTACTCTCACAGGCTTAAAGAGTAAAAAGAAAGTATTTTCTAATCAGGGAAAAATTTCAACAGCAGGGATACGGACATGGTTTTGGTAATGATCACCTCTGGTAAAGAAAACCTAAAAATCAAACCTTTTGCATCACTGTAATCATCTGGCATTGTCTCCTAGAAATGACATTTATACAGAACTAATTTGCAACAACAAATACATTTATACGTTATAAATTAATGTAGGTCGCAAAAGAGATATAAAGCATATCAGCAAAATAGTCACTTACAATGTATTTCATATTTTCTTTGGAACATTTAACCAATAAAACAATGTTTCTCAAGTTTAACCAAAATGCTTTACTTCCTAATAGTAAATCAAAAGCAGATCTTCCCTTTTCCTGAAGTGCTTTCTTATTTCCTAAGGAGTCCAAACTCAAACCAACATTTTTATTCTTGTGTTTTTTATTTGCTGCCTTTAATGAAAAACATGAGTTTAATGGTATAAATATGTCATATAAATAAAATTTCCATTGTTAAACTGTGGTTTCTGATGTTGGAGTCCTGTACTTTGTCCACCTGTCATCCAATCCAAACACCCCCTTGTGATTTCCAGTAAGGGTCATAAATGTAATGTTTGATTTAGTCACAACATAAACAAGGTTGCATTTACCTTTTCCCATACAGATGTATTTGCTGTTGGAGATTAATTCTACATACGTCTCTTGAAGGGTTAAACCATCTTTGATGGATGCATAGTGAGCCAAAACATACCTGTGGTATAAATAAATACAATGCTAATGTTTGCTTAAACAATTAATTGTCTTATAATCTGAATCCTTAAATGTCTGAAAAAAATATCCATCACCTCGTTGCAAAGGTAAGAAACACACAAAAAAGCTCAACAATGAACAAGGAAAATCAGTAACAGCAGGAGGGCTCTGTCTCTGAATGCCTGAAGCAAAACTGAAACTCTACCTGAAAGACACAGACTTAAGCAGCATACAGAATAAAGCAAGAGAGGGAAGGTGCAGACAGAAACATACAACTCAAGCAGTAGCAGAAGTGAATACAGCTCTATCAGTGAAATAGCTTGTTATTGGAGGAGAGATGTGGCCTCGGTGTGTGGGGTGAATTCCCATGTTATGCTTCTGTTGCGTAAATACCCACCACCCCGTAAACCCAGCCTAAATGCGTGCATGCACACACACACACACACTCACACAGCATTCATATTAGATGCACCCGCTAGTTACTTCTTAATTAACACCTACTGCAGCCATAATAATAGAATCACTTTCCCCCCTTCTGAAATCCCTTTGAAATTACGCAGGATTAAGGAAAGTTGGTTGCTAAATTGGTGTGTGCATCTGTAATTTAATTGCATCTGAGGCCATTAATTAATAAGGTGCCTCCTTTAATAGTTAATGTATAATTGCTATTAATTAACAGCCAGCCTTGATAAAGTGTCACCAAAATCAAACAAAAACAATTAGCTTTTTGAGGTAAGTGTCTTTTAAAAGCCTCATTATTAGTACTAGAGGTAATATAGAGTAGTTTGAATGATAAAGAAGCCAGTGTAGATTTTAATTTGGATGAGAAAAGGAGAAAAAAAAACACAGTTGACATCCATAAGAGAATTACCATGCAGTAATTATGGGATAAGCTCATTGTAACATGATAAATAATGCACTGAATCTGTCCCCTCCAGTTAAGTTGTCTCCTCTTTTTATTAGGGTGGACTTTAATTCCACATCTTGTGTTGTACTAGCACAATTTTTGTTGCATTTAACTTCTAATCAGACTGGTAAAGACCAAATACAAATACTATGGAGGAACTACTTGCTTTTGTGTATTTTTTTAATTTGGGTTTTGGCATTTGAAGATATGTGTCTCCTCTAAATCTTGTTGCTCTCACTTCTTGTTAAAAAAATTTCTTGATAAAAGCAGTTGTGTGAAGTCATGTTTGAGTCTTCCCTGATTGCAGCATCACATGATGTAAATATAACAAGTAATAACTTAGACATCAGGTACAAGCGTGACCAATATTTTACATGGTTTGTGTGACTAGCGGCATTTGTGTTTGAACTAAAGTCATGTGAGGTATATTCAAAGAGAAATAGGACCAAAACAGTACATTCGCTTTGTTCTTCTTATCTGGTATAAATCAGTAGGTTGTGGTTTTAGCTGAGATTTACAAGCAGACTGGTCGTCCAAAATGAATTGGGTGCCAGGTTGTGAAGCATAAACATACATCTGGAGCATGTTACTTTAAACAACCCTGACTATTATTTGCCGTGCCATATTACCATGAATACAAATGACAGCATGACCTCAATTTTCTGCACTGTGTGAGAGAGTGTAGGAAACCAATGGTTTAAGTGCCATTCCATCCCAAAGTGCTTGTTTGGTCTCAGTTTCACTCCTATCACAAAGTCAGCAATCATGCTGTTTAGTATTGAATTGGTTAGAAATAATATTCAGCGTCCCTGTCCACAGGCAACTCTTACAACAACCCATTCTCCCCTGCAATATGGTTTGTTGATAGAAATACACCCCTAACATACAGCAATTTGAGCCAGTTTTAGCCTTTATTTAATGAGGCATCGACAGCAGAAAAGATCCTGCAGTGTAATAAACACTTAGCCCTAGAAGTCATTTTCACCTTGGTTCACTGTAGAGAGAAGTTCCAATCCACTCGCTAAACAATTACAGCATATTAGCGACTTGTCAGTCAGACCTTTTGGAGACAATACATCTCCATTTATTTCCTCTCTACATTTTCTCCCTGTTCTCACTCGCCTCCTCTGCTCTCCTCTCCCCAGACAGGCAGCGATGTGCAGGGAGTCCACAGGGAGCTCAGGAATATTTCACTCTGCCAGTGAGGCACCCGGTGGGAATAGGGGTTGAAACTGTGTGAGTATGTATCTCATTAGTTCAGTTATGTAATTTGGAGCACTGATAATCCTCCAGGACTGCCACGTTACACACCTCAGAAACAAGAACTGGAGTAGTCAACATGCAGCCAAGTAAAGACTAAGCTGCTAATTGCTCGGTGTGGTAATGTGACTGGTAATGTAAGCTATAGTTCTCTGTGGTATTAAGGGAGAACACTTTGTGAATGAACTGCTTAAGTTAATCAATATTGTTCATTTAACAATGGATCAAATGACTATGTGTAATGTGAAAAGCGACAATATTTGTGACAAAGAGAATTATCACCTAACTTTGCAATTCCCTTGAGCTCAAATGCACTTTTTGCTCTCTTTCAGCCAAGAGTTTTGATTTATCAGCCTGCAACTGTTTTGGTTCAGTCTCACAGTTTTCATCAACCTAGCTTCCAGCAGCAGCAGCAGCATCAATATCAGCAGTCATGAAATGCTCAGATAAACCTAACACCGAGACAACTAGATATCCTCGTGAGCTGGTGGAGACCAAAATAAAGCTGAAAGGACAATGAATATTGGACCTACGATCATGAGTATACCAGAAACGAAAAAGACTTCCTTTAAAAGCTATTGTTTCTGAGAGGTGTGTAAAATAGGCAAATATTTGCTAATACACTCAATATATCAACTTTGTAAAGTGAAAATATCTTTGTGTTTACGGGTCATTCTGGTTTTTCAAAGGCTCAAAAAGGTTAATGCTGGTTAAATTATGGGACTCCCTAAATACTTCACCTTTGAACTGAATGGATGTGGTTTTGCCAGATGTAGCAGTGCACACTTCATCAGGCAGCTCAGCTCATACTGTGAGTACACATTATTTTTGTATATTTGGTTGCACTCAAGTCATTGTGTAAAGATGCAAAAAAATCCAAAGTAGGCAGCAAATTGTGCCAGAAGAATGGATTTGTTTTTAGACTGTGGAAATTCATTATTTTCAGTTATCTGTCAGTTCGGTTAGGGTTTTGGCAATGAAACCACTTGGTCAGGTTCAGAAAAAGGTCACGGTTTGGGTTAAAATAATGAGTCAACATTGACTCTTGGTTTGACACAAACAGTAAACATTACAAAAAGTAAAAAAAAAAATCGTCTTTTTTAAGATATAACTAGACATAAGGTTTAATCTTATTAAGGTTGCTACTTTGGCAAAAAACAGATAACCCTTTGAGAGCTGACAAGAACACACATTTTAGGGCATCCCCATCAAGCACAGGACAAAAAGCGTGTATATAAACTGTGATCTTGAGTGTTAGATTATCATGTCTACCCAAACCTTGATAAAGCACGCCAAAAGTATCTGAATAAAGAGGTAACATGTTGATGCACCCACACTTTTCTTTTAGCTGATCAGTCTTCCTCTCATGACTGTAGGTGTTTGTGCCAGTTATACTTGATTAACATCTCCATGATTCTCCTGTTAGTCCTGTTGCACCTCAGAATGATACAGGATACACCTTTATCATAAAGTGTATATGTTTTAATAATCTCTCCAAACTCTCATTATAGCGCCACCCAACTTCAGCGTGAGCAAAGGTCTGATCAGCCCAAATTTAAAACACCTGTGTGGCTGTGCAGGGCCTTTAAATCAATAGTTTAGACAGTCAGCTTTAACCCTGTGCTACTTGATCCCAGCTTGCTGCACCCAGAGCTGCTGGTTTTCATTTCGGCCAGCTAATCAGTGAGGGATGTACAGCTGGAGCACAGGGTGAATTACAATGAACTCGCTTGTGGAATGGATATGGAATCTGAGGAAACTTGAGCAAATTATATAGTCCTAACATTTTACCCAAATGTTAACCCTGAACTGCTACCCCTGTGAGTATAATTTTTTGAATTGGAAATATATTAAATCAATCACACTTAAATTTTTGTTTGTAGAAAAATGGCACAACCCCTGTGGAAACTACACTATTCACTCTCATCTCAAAGCATACATTGCCATCGTGACACTGTCTGCCACAGTATCTTTTGCAATACCAGTGAAGGCACCAATTAAGCCACAGTTCCTAATTTGAGCCATGAACTAGCATTTCACACTGCACATGTGACACCTGCAGGTCCAGTTTCTTTTTTAATGATGATATCACAAAAATATTTGTGGTGGACAATATGCAAATTGTGTTTCTAAAACATGTAACGTTATGAGCAAAAGATACATTTTTAAAAAGCAGGTACATAGCCTGTACTAGCTAAAGTAAACCTGGACAGGTGAAGGAATTTTTGTTTAAAAATATAAAAAAACAGAGTTTTGGCAGACAGAAAAGTCTTTTGCTGTTGTAGTTGTTTAGTCATTCATATTGACCTGTACGCCAAGAAACCCCTCACGTAATGGTTATTTCGATTGTGAGGCAGTTAACATTGTATTTATGTACCTTGAAGCTGCAGCCACTATGGTGAGAGACGGTTCACTGGCTGAGTAGGCGAATGCTTCAACACTTGACCCTCTTCTTGGGATCATCGCGGGGCCTCAACCTCAACCCAACCTGGAGCAGGGACAGAGGAAGGGCAGAAAAAGGTGTCAGTATCATGTAGTGTGACATGCCATGTCCAATAACAACGAACAACATAACATCATTTAACCTTTACAACACATGTATTGATCCATCTGGTTGTTATCACACTGAAATCACAGCTCAGGGCTCAGCTCAGCTCAGCTTCAGGGGCTGTTTGAATCCACCCTGCAATATTACTGGGAGACAAAGAGATCCAGGCCTTCTGTTTTTTTAACCCCTGTCCTTGGATCATCCTTTTCCCCAGATCACTTTGTCTGTGGAACAGTGGGAAGATGTGTCACTGGCTGTTTCCGTGCAATGCCTAAATGTACAATGGGAGGTATGAGATATAATCTTGGCACAATGGAGTAGAATGATTAAGAAAAAACACCCACACAATCCCCTTGATGATTTTCCAGTGATGAGTGAGAGACTCCATACTTATTCTGAACATGTAAAGATGTGTTGTTGTTTTTTTTAGGAAGATGTGATTCACAATAACTTAATCAATGGTTTTGTCTTTATTAACCTATTCCCACAATAGATGCAGCTTCAAAGCGCATATTAATGAGCATGGCCATTGATATTCACTGCCTTCACCTGTTTAAACAAATCACAAATGCATTCTGAGTACTGGACAAACACTGAATACTTTGAAGAAGTATAAAATCATATTATAAGCTACAGCTGAGAGAATTTGACTCCTTGCCTCCCTCAGGAGATATGCACCCAGATGGATTCACATACACCCAGATGGCCTGAGTTGTCAGTCTGTTCTATCTAAAGCTGTTGCTCAACAGTTCACCTTACTGAATATATCTTTCACTTCTAAGCTGGGAAGTCTTAGCTCTATACAACATAAATGAACTGGGCTTTGACTGTAAGAAGAGTAAGAAAAATGGTTCTAATTGCACAAACACTGAAATTTACGACTGTCATAAGATAAAAAGGTTTTTTTGACCTCCACTGCAGCCAACCACCAGGGGGCGATATAGACTTTTTGGTTTCAGTTTTGAGGAGCTGTCATGTTGTCCATCTATATATAGTCAGTGGTTAAATGACTCTAAAAAACAGTTTGGAGGAAATGCAAAAAGTGAGGCTGAGGTGGAGCTTTCAACTCACTCAGGGAACTAACATTTGCAAGCTAGCTAGCAACTGCTGGCAAATCTGGCAGCGACATTTGTCAATTCAGCTGACAAGAGCGATGGTCGCCAGCTAGAAATGAGAAGCTATTGTCTGTCTCTGTCTGAAATCAAGGACCCATTGTTTCAAAAATTAATTTGAATTTTGATTACCCTGTAGCCTATTCTTCTACTGTAAACTGTGCCACGTGAGACGTGAGAAGCTAGATACCTGTAACTAAGAGAGGCAGGGCTTACACAAAGGTCAAATACAGAAGGCTAGATTTTGTAGTTAAAGTGACTGAAGTGGTTCACTTTGTGATTTTTATGTTTTAATGATGGCTGTATTCATAGGAACAAACACTAAAGGCAAGAGAGATGTGTCCAAGTAGCATCTTCTAGACTATAGTCAATCCTCTTCCAATTAATGAAAAAAAAGACCAGTGAGCATAAAAAGAGCACAATGACAGAGCCCCAGCCAGAGTTATCAAATTTACCGTGAATGCTGATAATAGATATGTATGCTAAGGAAAATGGTGCTTTAATAGAGTTTTTAACTGTAGATCTAGAATAGAAAATTGGACATACATTCTAATTGAATACCTGGTTGAAAATGCACCCAGCACACTGTTATAAATCATCTGGAATCAGTTTTCTCGAACTCCTCTCTCCCTCTCACCCACTTTACAAACACAGAGCAAGGCTTTTTCAGCCTCTGATAAGTGTTAATAAATTACCTGAATTTGAAAATTAATGGCTAGCCGCCTGCCTCAGGGAGATATCATTGTGTTTCATGAATATTTTGATTTTGTGATTAGATCAAAATGCTGTGAATTCCTAAACAGCCCCCATGCCCAAGCTCCACTGATCATAAACTCTTCCCTTCTTAAAAAAAAAATCCATTCCATGCAAATGTGCTGATATGGAATAATTAGAATGAGTTTTGCCAGTATTTTTCTGCCGTAACATTTGCATGACTTTAGATCTCACCCGACTGATCTGCTCCAAACTGAGGGAAAATGTATGTTTTTGTGCGGCTCCCCCCAAAATTTACCTTGCCGGGCAAGATAATGGCTTATATTGTGATGTTAAAGAGGCTTGTATTTACAAAAAGAAACAAAGGCAAGGCAGTTGCCAGTCCTGGAGGACATTGATTAGGCTTTTCCTGTCATTTCCTATTCACACACTGTATCAGTGGCATTCCAGCTCATCAGCTTTTGTGTGTGATAGGGATCAAATAGATTTCCACACACTGTCACAACATTTATAGTTACGGGAATGTGAGGAAGAGAAAGCGTGAATAGCCGTGCAAACTTTGACTTAATAACATATTCTTGCACTGTTTCCCTTTCTGCACCTGAAATCTCTCAGTCTGTTTGCCTGGCTCTCCTTCACTCTCATGCACACATCATTACAGCCACAAGTCATATACCAAGAAAGACATAGACAGAGGATGTAAAATTAAATAATTTATCTCACATCTCAGCAAAAACACACTCAACAGCTGTATTACGCTCCTGTCACAACCAAAGCATTATGTGCAGCATTCATATTTTGTTTGGATACATTTTTTTTCTTCTCCTTTACTCTGGTGTTGGCACTTTTACACTCTGTAGTTGGCACACAGGAATGTGTGTGATGCAAGAAAATAACATATACTCATGTGAAGTTGTGCGACTTCAGATCTTAGTTAGCCAAAGTGTGCTTTCAAACATAGAGAAAATCTGGCTGTATGTGTGTGTGTGTGTGTGTGTGTGTGTGTGTGTGTGCCCGGCAGCTGCACAGGGCCCCAGGGACAGGCCTGTGTAGATTGGGTCTCCTCAACCCACAGCTCATTAGTGGAGAGTGAAAGGAATCCACACAGATGGCTGTCAACGTTCAAAAAAGTCGGCTGCGTGAGACATGTCAATTGAGGTTTAAGTTCCTTCTGCTCATTTCTGTGACATTGCAGTATTCAAGCAATATTTGTTTATTCCACCCAAAAAGTACAAAAACACAGAAGCCTGGTGACATCTGAAAATGTGTTTTCTAATGAGCGCTCAGACTACTGAACAGGAGCCTGCACTTGTCATTCATCACCACAAATTACTCGTTCTAACTTGACATGTTTTCAGTGCTACAGATGACGGGCTTGTCTGTTCTGCAAACACTGAGAATGGTCTGCATTTAAACTGGAAATATGGCATTGAACAGTCCAGCAAGATGCCATGGAAAATCAATTAGATTGTTTACCTGTCAAAGTTGGAATGGAGGCCGCGCCACTGTAACGGTCGCTCATCATTTTCACTTCAGCGCTGTCACCTGCTCTCCTCCTGTTATTCAATTAATGCAATTGAATACACAGTTGTGATATTGAGACTTTATACAGCAGGGGCGCTCGCTCTCATTATATGGAATACCATAACCATATGGAAACCTGCTCTTGAACCTCATAAAAGCGAAAAGGCTTGAATTGGAAGATAAAAGCACTCAAAAATGTGAGATATTTTGTGCCGTGACCATGGGCTAGCGGTAAACGCAGAATACATGGAAACCCTCCATGTAGCTGTTGTAATTCAAATCACCCCTGCACATCTTACTGTAATTCTAACATATCTATCGCTGAAAAACAAAAATAAAAAGGTTGAACATACATGTTTAAACAGATTGGTGCTCTAATGCATGTTCTGCATTAGCACCAACAGCGCTGTAAAGATATTTGAGGTCATAGTGAGGGAAAAGTACAGTAGCTATAGGAAACTATTAGATCTGTTAGATGGAATCTGTCTCCAGCCAGCAGCAAAAGCTGCAGCAACTGTACAGATTTACAGCACCTGTTATTTGACACAACACTCCCATCAGGTGCTCCAACTTGTAGAACAAACTGATTGTGGCTTAGGGAGGATTTTTATTTATTTATTTATTTATTTGAAAAAGTTGGTGAGGGAGAAGTTGACTTGCTCATTCACTGGGGTGTGGATTAAAAGTTGCTCTCGACCGGAGATGCTACTTTTCAGTAATTGTACATAACAGCAATCTGAACACCACTTGAGCTGACCTACTTATGGGGCTCAGAAACTTTTTATCCTGCAGCCATGTCTAAAAATAACCCTGTGGCCAGTTTTAGATTCATCTCAATGGTAACCCTGACAGTTTTACAGAGTGCCAGTGACAGAGTCCTGTTAAGCAGCAGCAGTCTGCAACAGCTTAAATGCTCTTCACCGCATCACTGGACTCTCCTTTCACCCCTCATGAAATATCTTTCCTCTGCTTGAAAATTAGAACACAATTAAACTGCATACGTTGCACTGAACATGCATTTCCGTGCTAAATATGTTGAGTACAATATCACCATTTTATGCAGCTGTAAGCCCAATAAATTGTACTCTCTACAACTAAAAGAAAAGAACGCAAAATCTCTGTATTTCTTTGTTTAGCTACCGTTGATTATTGAGCTTTGTGCGAGAGAGATCAATGTGAAGTAGCTCCCCTTTAATCATTTACTGTGAATGGCATTAAAATGATTCTCTGAACAAATTGGTTTCATGTCCAAGCAAAATCACATGGAGTTTTTGTGTTCTCTTTTCTTTCCCTCCTTTTCTTGTTTTTTTTTTTTTTTTTTTTTTGGCGTGTGTGTGTGTGTGTCATTGTACAGACATTCTCTCTTGCTGTACATGTCGCTCCTTTAAGATGATTTGGAATTAGAAGCTTTTCATACAGCACATATTATGTAGCTTGGTGGGACTCCATTAGCCTGAATCAAAGAGGACAGCAGTCTGCGTGGAGCCACACAATAATGTGGCAGCCTGTGTTTCAGCAAATAAATAACAAATCCGCCGCTTACTGTACCAGCCAATGCAAACTAACTAATTAAAAGATGAAACGGGGGGGGACGTCTTCCTAGCAGTTTGATGATGCTTTTTCGTGGAATGGTAACAGTAGAGTCTTGAATGCTTGGCCAAAATGGGTGTGAAGCTAATGAGGATCTAGAGCTGCTAACAGTCTCGATTTGGGCGCACAAGGGGGTGCCCAACCATAATCTGCTGCTGTTGGACAGAGTGAAATTAAGGCCAAAATGTTGTCCCTGAACTGACACTGGCCCGTGGGAAGACTAAACTAGTTTTTTTTCTTTGAATCTGCGGTCCCCTTCCCTCACCACCTCCTCTCTTCCAGTATTCCTTCTCTCCTCTCGGAGCATCTTGGGAGCGTTGAGCTCAGACAGCTGGATTAGTCAAGGATCCATCTTGAGACACAGATAATGTTTTTGCACGCAGACTCCCCTGCTCTCCGCTGGCTTCTGCTTCACTGATTAGAACTCAAAACTCCACCAGAAATGGCTATTTGTTCTTAAGCTGTTTTTTCCCCTCCCTTTGTTGAGCTGTTTTTGTCAGCCATCCTTCTAATTCAGTGCAATAACGAGTCACAAGTAGGTCAAGACAATGCTGCAGCCAGCAGTGTCTCTGTCTCAGAGCGGACTGACAGCAACATAGAAGAGCCACAGGGCTGTTTAAATATGCCCTCTGGTCTTTCCCTCTCACACTGTCTAAATGGCTGAAAGTGGGTGGTGCTGCTACAAGTTTTCTTCCTCCACAGTGCAAACCTTTACCAAACACGAACAACTTTCTTTTTTCCTTTTTCCCAACACTCCGAGTAGCATGAGTTCAGCGCTCTGTTCCCTTATGGCATTTGAGTAACACACACCTTAACAGTGGTGCACTTGTAGTCGAGTGAGAATGTGTGCGCTCGCTGCCTCACCTGCCTGTCATTGTGAGTGACAGGGGAAGTGGGGGGGTGTTCAGAAGCCCAGCAGCTGGCTTCACACCTGCACAATCACACATGTGCTTCCATTGGGGACCATCGCACACCCTCATTCTCTGTTAGCATGCAGTGACACTTTACAAATAATTCATTTGTTCACTCTTGTTTTGCTATTTCCTTCAGGCAATTTGTTGTTGAAATAATTTATATCCGAGACAGCACAGATAGAAATATACCAGAAAACGCTAACTAAGTCTCATATGACAAGTTGCTTGTCTTTGCACCTCATTATGTGAAGTGCTAAAGTAAAGTAATAAAGATAAAGCACACTACATACATTTAAAGAGGCAGGTTTTGACCTACACTGACGTTCCTGTTTAGACTCCATTTAAACTTTCACAATTATTTAAGTCTAGCAAGTTGGCATTTAAATATTAATAGTCTCCACTTGCACACATGAAACAATTACATGTTTTGTGTGATTGTCAAGAGGGGTGAAAAAGAGTCTCAGTTTCCACTGTTACACTCACAGACACACACTCTTACACACAAATGCACACACACAGCACTGAGGCAGGGCCCGAGCAAATTTAATTTAGAGACATTCTCTCCTTCCCTCCACATCCTGGGCTTTTAAGACACTGAAGTGACTGTTCTTCGCCCGTGTAAAAGAACCCCATTATCAAAGCATTAAGATATGATTAAACTGACATTTTCTTAAGAAAACGAAAAGAGTTGGGAATAAA